>NC_142734.1:7681362-7956362 GCF_051943395.1 Hippocampus bargibanti | reverse complement strand
TCTTTCTGCGTTACCGTGGTCGAGTTGTACAGAAGTGTACTGGTCTTTTATGTGAAATCTATGATTTTTACATTACGTCTGTGTTGAAACTACAGTATATTGTTGCTGCCCACCGCCCCCAACTGTTATTCGGGGGTCTGAACAGGACATTTTGCATTCATCTTAGTGAGGAATTACGACACGGCACATCATAAATCGTTGTATGCATACTTCCGTTATAGAGTTGGGGACACTTTTCATTGATTTTTTTAAACCCAAAAGATTGGATGAAAAAACGGGTACACGGGCAAAAACTAGCAAAAAATGAACACGCACACGACGTACTAACGACCGCGGTCCTTCTCCGAGCCCTCGACCATGGTTGTCTCTCCTATGCGTGTATGTGTTTTCTTTCCCCCCGAACGCCAAATCGCAAGTGTGTGTGGCACTGTGACGACAATGATTCAGCGAGTTGGTCTGCCGATACGTTGCTTGCTAGCTGTAGCTGACCAGCTAGCGCGTGCTACAGCTATTTGATGAGTCAGGGTGAGAAACTGAGCAGTGGCAAACGTACGTTGGACCGTCGCACTTGTTTCACTTGGCCGCATGTCATCGTCGCGGCCACCTGAGCGCTGTTGGTGGAGCAAGAATTGGAGGAACCCGAGAAGGAGGTGCGGGTTTTTTCTCGGCCTGAGCCACCCCGACCTCAATTGGCGTAGAGTCAGGTCAGGACAGTGAGCCGGACCCTCTCGTTGTGGGTTGACAGCTGCGACTCGGATGGCTTTTGAGACATGTTTTGGCCCTGGGTGGTTTTCACGCTAGGCACGGGCCCTCTTTCCTCTTTGGGAGTGTTTGGCCCGCTTGAGCGCAGTCTTCGGGTATTGGTAATGCTTCTTGACACACTTGAAAGCGATGTCGGCTAACAACCCAAAGCAAATGTTGCGGTGCCTTAATTTATTGTTCGGGACTCGAATATCAACGTGAACTCCGACCGATAATGTTGATCGTTTTAAGTGTTTTTAGAACGCTCTTCGTATTTTCAAGGGCAGCGTGGCCGTCGTATACATTCGCGAATTGTTTACATTTAACATCTAGCTTGTATTAGCATGCTACTTCGCTAGGTAGCTACCTAGCTCCAACTTTATGCTGTCAGCGTGAAGTATTTGTGGTGGACAAGTCATCTCAGTGCTCGCCATATAGCTTCAAATCATACCACTCGGACTGTCCAACAAACCATATTGGAATTGAAAGGCAAGTCAAATGCGGCGTTTCACGACTATATTTGCTAGCGCCGTATGTTCCAAGCTAGTTACCGGCTAATGGGCTCGCTCTGACTTTGCTTTGTGATGACTAGTTGACTCTCAGCAGCCACTTGAAAATTAAAGTCATACTTTCTCATATTTCCTTGACAACGCTGTCCATGCCATTTGAGGGTGCTTTTGCAAACATTTCGGCATATTAATTAGTTGTTCTTGAACAAGTCAGGGTGTATGCTTATGTCAAACAATAATACAAATGTGGTACAGTAATGGTGTGCGGGTCAAACCTGCTGCTCAATTTTCTTAGTTTCCTTATTCTAACCTCTTCTAGGTGAAGCAACTCAAACATGCCGTTAAGGGGCCCTTTCCAAAGTATCTGTAGGTATACTGTGAATTTTTGTGCATTGTTTCTGAAAGGCATGGTTACTAAGACATGTGATTTTCAGCAGGAGCTTTCAATAGATCACCAACCATGAAGGTGGACAGAAGCAAGTTAAAGAAAACGCCTACAGAAGCTGTGAGTATGCTTGAGCATTTCTGTGTGACAATTTCTGTTAATACCAATGCTGACAAAATTTGACAAATGTGGACCCCAGCATCATTTCAAACATGCACTATAGCAACCATATATTTTCATTGGGCTAAATGATAATTTAAAAATATATATCAGACCAGACAAAATATGCATCATGTAGTAGTAGCTCTGGGTTCTAAATCATTTTTTTGGGGGCGGGGGGGTATGTTCTTTTAACAAACTTTCCCCACTGACTGCAATATGCCAGTCTGCAACGTACATGCAAAGCAGTGGTAATCTGGGTCATATGTAAGCGAAACAGTAGGATTGTGGGTAATGCAGTTTAAGGGCTCAAGCTTGTTAGAAAAAGAATCCCAAAGTTGTGGCACACTTCACCAAATATGCTCTATACAACACAAACTTGCCTTTCATGGCAGCATGGCTGGAATGCTCAATCATCTAAAAAAAAAAAGCATATTGTTGCTGCTGCCTGATTTCATTTCTGACAGAAGTGTACCGTTGTGTCTGGAATTATTTTGAACATTTTTACTGTTGAGTGCTATTTTCCTAAAATTATTGTTTTGTCAATTGTTGATGAATCTTGGGTACATGAAAATCACTGTACTCCTCAGAGAGTGAAGTGATTGAATAGAATGGAAACACCAATCTGACATCTTGTGACATCCTAAAGGATATTAAAAAAAGTGATTGGTGGTCTTCATTGTTTAATCTTCAACTTTGTGCCCCTTCTATAAAACAACAGCCTGCTGACTGTAGAATACTGATAGAGAAGCTCAAAGCATGCAGCGACGATCAACTGCTCATTGAACTGCAGCACATCAAGACCTGGAATATTGGCAAGGTAAATGTCAAGCAGTCATTTCTTTGTGAAGCAAGGTTGTATTTTGATGGAAACGGGTTGAATTGATTTCAAGTTGACAACCTCACTGGAGTGTACTTTCTCCGTGTCTTTTCGTTATAGTGTGAGTTGTACCACTGGGTGGATCTGCTGGACCGCTTCGATGGCATTCTGTGTGATGCAGGCCAGACAGTGGAGAATATGTCATGGCTACTGGTGTGTGACCGGCCGGACAACAGCCAGCTCAAAGCCCTGCTTTTGGCAGTGCTCAACTTCACAGCTTTGCTCATTGAGTACAGCTTCTCCAGGCACCTTTACAGCTCCATAGAGGTACGAGTGACTGGAAAATCCGTACCCAATCTTTTGAAGAGCAGTTTTTCTGTAGGAACTAATATACTGCAATATAAACCAAATTAGTTTGTGTGTGTGTGTGTGTGTGTGTGTGTGTGTGTGTGTGTGTGTGTGTGTGTGTGTGTGTGTGTGTGTGTGTGTGTGTGTGTGTGTGTGTGTGTGTGTGTGTGTGTGTGTGTGTGTGTGTGTGTGTGTGTGTGTGTGTGTGTGTGTGTGTGTGTGTGTGTGTGTGTGTGTGTGTGTGTGTGTGTGTGTGTGTGTGTGTGTGTGTGTGTGTGTGTGTGTGTGTGTGTGTGTGCGCGCGTGCGTGCGTGCGCATGTGTGTGTGCAGTCAACAGCTGGCAAGGCATATTCCACAATCCAGTCGTTTATTCACAGCTCAATGTAATAAACAATCCTGGTCTGTTCGGCAGCACTGTCAACAGCTAGGCCTTTAAAATAAAAGCATGCCAGTTTGGTAACAGCCTAACCACACTCTTGAACGTCATTGTCGCTTTTTTAGTAGTCACACCCAAAGTGTGACTGTTCTACCGGACTCTTATTTTAAAGGTCTAACTTGTGACAAGCTGCATTGTACTAGTGTTGCCTGAGTGGTGCATTTCCTTGAGGTTTTCATGAACGCTCGAATTGTCCAAACCGGTTTTCAATCTTTTTTGAGCTCCAGCACAGTTTTTTCATTGAAAAAAATCATGTGGCACACGATTAATTGAAAATGTCAAAAAAGGGTTATTTAATGAATTTTTATATTATCAGTGTTTTTTTATACTCTTTGCCTCGGCATACTTGTGTGATATTGTCAGGTGTGCCGTGGGAAATTATCCAAGATGTATGCCTGTGCGGTCTGTCGCATGATATTGTATTCATGTAGTGCTCTTCCATACCCAAAGGGAGCAGCAACGGCTAGCTAATTACCTCATGCTTCAAGACAAGCTAAGTGTGTGGCCCTCTGCCATGCAATGAAAGTTACTCTTTCATTTAGATTTGTCATTTAGTTTACCGACAATGCAACGGCACCAATGTTCACTCAAAGCTGCACAGCTACACTGTGGTCGCACACAACAAAACCTATCCAGTGCAGAGAATGCACTCCATATGCATTAGATGTACTGTATTTTCTTCTTAATGAATTTGCAGTGTAATTGAATGAGTGACATCTCCAGCCAATCACACAATCCGATGCAAAGACGGTGTGTAACCAATCATGGCATTCCCATTACTTGCACATGTTCTCCATAAAACAAGAGTGTGGATGGTGGCGACACGTGTCGCACATGTTTTATCGTGGTGAAGCGACCTTGCAATGAATGATAAGTCGACTCCCCAAACCAAAATAAGAATCAGCTGTTTATAAGTTGCTTATAAATTGGAATAGCTGTCGGTGTCTGCTCATAAAAGCACTGAAACGGGATGAGATATTTTCTTTTTCGAGTGAGAAAGATCAAAACATTGAGCAAAGCAAAAGTTGTAAGCAAATTTTCCGAATTTAAAAATATGCACTAAATGGAAGTTGGACAACCTCAAGTGACAGATTCAACAGAAAAAACTCATTTAAATGATGTTGGAATTATAGAAAGGCTCAAGATGGGAAAGCGCATTGGTATAAAATTGAGGGAGGGAGAGCACAAACAACAAGGAACTTGCAACTTGCAAAAGTGTTGCACAGAAAAAAAAAACAGACTCGACTGAGTTAAATTTCTAATTGGTTATATTTTACTTGCCATAAAAACAAATACACTAAGTATTGTATTGATGTCATTTTAATATTATATATAATATACGTTGGAATATATTGTAGTTATTAGTGACTCATTAGTTGTAGCCGAAGGTCTTGTAATGTCGTATTGCAAGTCAAACTGCCATTCAGACTCCGACTGTGACATAGTGTCCTGCATGTCACAATAAATAATAATTTGATCACCTGTTCCTCCTTCACAGCACTTAACAACCTTACTGGCGTCATGTGACATGCAAGTGGTCCTGTCTGTGCTGAACCTCCTGTATGTGTTCAGCAAGCGGTCAAACTACATCACAAGACTAGGATCCGACAAAAGAACACCTCTCTTGGCACGTCTGCAACATCTGGCTGAGGTGGGGTAGACTATTTAATGTATTTTTTAGGCTGCATTATTTCGGAATGGAAAGGTGGTATTGTTTTGTTTCTTTGGGGTCTTGTAGAGCTGGGGAGGAAAGGAAAATGGCTTTGGCCTAGCTGAATGCTGCAGGGATCTCCTCATGACGGTAAGAGTCTGTCAAATATCGATTTCATAATGCTGTTGTAAGATTCTGATGTAATTAAATGGAAGTAATTTTGCTAAACCACCATGTATCTACCTATTCCAGAAGTACCCTCCTAGTGCAACCACACTGCACTTTGAGTTTTATGCCGAACCAGCTCCTGAGGTCAAAGTGGAGAGGAAGGTAAAGATGATTTAATTATTTGCAATATGATTAAATGAATGCATGAGATTCATTTTTCTGTTTTAAGAGTGTGTATGTGTTAATGCTTCCCCAATTTCTAAACAGACTAGCAGCAACACACTACATTATATTCATATTGAGCAACTTGACAAGGTATGTACTGCTTGAATTACCGCATCAACACAGTATTGATAATGTAATACTTCATTTCAAATATGACACTTCCTCGCCCTCCCTTTTTTCAGATTTCAGACAGTCCATCTGAGATTATGGAGTCACTCACAGTCATGTACAACATACCGAAAGACAAGCAGACGCTGCTTTTCACTCACATTCGTCTGGCTCATGGCTTTTCAAACCACAAAAAGAGGTTGCAGGCCGTGCAGGCCAGACTACATGCCATCTCTATACTGGGTGGGTTTAAGCTAATCGTTTAACATTGTGTGACAACTTGCCTCCGTTTCTAAAGGCTCTTTTTTTCTGCAGTGTATTCAAATGCACTGGGTGAGTCCACCAATAGTATTCTGTATAATGGCCTGATTGAGGAGCTGGTGGATGTATTACAGATAACAGACAAACAGCTTGTGGTAAGTGATGGATGACTTTCAATCGCATCCAATAGTGTCTTAAGATACAGGCTTCGTGACCATGCAACATATATAACTCAAACCATTTTTCACCAATGAAATAAATGGAAATGCCATTAAGCCATAACAGCCTCCACAAAAAATAGTACTCAACAATGTATAAAGACATATTTTAGAACAAATGGAATGAAATTAGTTTAACATTTGTGCCTTATGATTTATTTGTTGTGGGTTCCCTCTGGTGTGCGCAAACTGAATACAGTTATGCATCCATGTACAAATATGTTTTACATCTATAGTAAATGTCTCAGTAAGCTGTTTTAGCCACTGCCACATAAATGCTGTCTATTGATGTTTCTCAATGTCTCAGCTTTAAAGTAGCAAACTGTAATGTGAATTTATGTTTCCTATAAATGTAATTTAGTTTGACCGTCAACTTGCTATTTTAATGATTGTTTAGTGTCTACAAAACAGCTGCTTACTCTGAGGTTGGGTGAATGGGGTTTTCACTACCAATTTTCAGTGCTAATATCTCAGATATTCGCTTGCATCTCAAAAGGTTATAAAGGGCTATATTTCACAACTTGTACATCAGGTCACCCAAGGCAACACTCTATTGTGGAAGTCGAGTTTACGATATGCTCTGTGCAGATCAGCCAGTCCAAACATAATTCTGATTTAATACTGTGTTTGTGGATTATGAAATAAGAAGCAATATCTACCTGTTTTTATGCATCCAATGGGGGGTCATTTTCCTGCTCTATGTAGCCCAGGTATATATGACATCACAGTTGCTCAGGGGTCAGGTAACGGACAACCATGGCTCAGCTGGTAAATGTCACATGACCAAACTCAGAAAACAGATGAGCCTTTCTGTTAGTTAACTTATGTCATTTTCAGTGCATAGCATGTGACAAAATAGTCACCCTCCCCAAATATGCATAAATGGCTGGATTTTGCTGCTTTAATCGTTTCCACCAACATTATATTAATCAGAATATCACATTTAGGCCATAAAAATAAAGATTTGCGCTTTAAGTTTGAGTTTGAAACAACCTTTTGGTGCTTCAGGATATCAAGGCGGCATCCCTGCGCACTTTAACCTCCATTGTCCATTTGGAGCGAACACCCAAGCTTTCCAACATCATTGACTGCACTGGCACCGCCTCCTACCATGGCTTCTTGCCCGTGTTGGTGCGCAACTGTATACAGGCAATGATTGGTGAGTATCCCACCTTTGCTAGTGGTTGGTTTGGCACCCCAAACTAAGTAGTCATTATTTTGAACCTCTGGTTTCCAGATCCCTTGATGGAACCTTACCCACATCAGTTTGCAACTGCACTGTTTTCCTTCCTCTACCATTTGGCCAGCTATGATGCTGGGGGTGAAGCCCTTGTCTCCTGTGGAATGATGGAAGCTCTCTTAAAGGTATGCCTACAGCTCTTGTCAATGCTGTTCGTTTTTTTCTACAGTATGACTTTTTACTTTTCAGGTGATAAAATTTCTGGGAGATGAACAGGATCAGATCACTTTTGTAACGAGAGCAGTTCGGGTCGTGGACCTCATCACCAACCTTGACATGGCTGCCTTCCAGTCACACAGCGGCCTTTCTATTTTCATCTGCAGACTAGAGGTCAAGTCCTAAGGGTTTGACATGTACAGTCATTGAAAGGTAAATATTCCCACATAACCATTCCCTTCTCCGGCATTTGACACACACAGCATGAGGTGGACTTGTCAAGGAAAGAGTGCCCTTTCGTCATTAAGCCAAAGATCCGAAGGCCAAGGCCGACTGTCGAGTCTGAAGACATGGACACAGACATGGAGAGTAAGTCGGCTCAAATGAGTCGCTTTTTAAAATGGATCATAAAATTTGCATTTAACATAACACGGTTAAATAAATGAAACAGCGTCCGAAGTTGCCATGGAAAGCAGCCCTGGGCCATCAGCGGCTTCTGTTTCCAGACCGGAAATTGAGCCGAGAGGACTGAGCAGCACTGCAAACACGCCCCGTGCAGGTTGGCACAGACAGTGTAATCAGATGCAATAAAACAGAGGCTTTTGAAATATTTGAAGTATTTTTTGTGTTTTTTTTTTTTGCAGGCATGCAGTGTATTCCACAAAGGGCAGCTCTGTTAAAGTCAATGCTGAATTTCCTGAAGAAAGCCATTCAAGACCCTGCCTTCTCTGATGGCATCCGCCATGGTGAGCCATCCTCTACATCCTGAACTGGGCAGTCTAAAGCTCCACCTAAGACCTTTGCATGGAATTTGCTGCTGCTGCTAATGTTTCTGTTGTCACTTTTTATTTTTTCTTGCAAGTCATGGATGGATCCTTGCCTACCTCACTCAAACACATCATCAGTAATGCAGAGTATTACGGACCCTCGCTGTTCCTTCTTGGTGAGTACTTTTTAGCACTTCAGAAAGTGTTTTTACTTTTTAGCACTTCAGAAAGTGTTTTGTTAAGAAAGCCTTTTAGAATTGACTGGAAAGACATTGTTTTGTCTTATCATTTTACTGCTTGTTGTGTTTTTAAACAATAATAATGCTGTTTTTCTTTTCTGTCTCTTTGGGTTTGTAGCAACCGAGGTTGTGACGGTGTTTGTGTTCCAGGAGCCATCCTTGCTTTCCTCCCTGCAGGATAATGGTCTCACTGATGTTATGCTCCATGCACTTCTCATCAAAGATGTGAGTTATGGCAACTTTGGGACATTTAATAAAATAAATAAAATACATTGCCAGCTGAGTTTGCCTCAAACCAATATAAAATGCTCAAAGTAGCTTTGGGAAAATGACCTCTGTGACTGCATGCAATCATTAGAGGATGTCCTTTAATGTGCATTCCTAATTTTTCACTTGAATTAGGTTCCTGCTACTCGTGAGGTCTTGGGATCTCTCCCTAACGTGTTCAGTGCTTTGTGCCTGAATGCCCGAGGGCTTCTGTCCTTTGTTCGGTGTCAGCCCTTTGAGCGCCTTTTCAAAGTGCTCTTGTCTCCTGACTACCTACCTGCCATGCGACGGCGACGCAGTTCTGACCCTTTGGGTGAGTTGACTTTACTTCCGTGTGTTTTCAGTGCTGTTGTACCCTACTTGAGTGATATAAGTTTTTGCCCTCATCTGCAGGGGACACTGCATCAAATTTGGGCAGTGCTGTCGATGAGTTAATGAGACATCAACCTACTTTGAAGACAGATGCCACTACTGCAATCATTAAGGTAGTTTTAAATTTTGGATATATTTCTTTCGTCATATGATTGTAGCTATACATTCTAATGGAAGTTCAATTGTTGTTTTAGTTATTGGAGGAGATCTGCAATTTGGGCCGAGCTCCAGAATATGTCTGCCAGAAACCATCTATCCAGAAAGCTGATGGTACAGTGACTGTTCCACCAGCACGCTCCAGCCATGCTGCAGAAGAAGCTTCAAGTGAGGATGAAGAGGAAGAGGAGGCCCTCCACACATTTAGCCAACAGCAGGGGGAAGCAGAGAGCAACAGACAGTCAGTGCCACTTGAACTGTATGACACTGGGTTTATATGACAATTGAGCAGCAGCTTTGATCAACATTTTATATAGACATATGGTTTATAATTCATTTTGTAGTTAGTGTCTGTCATCATTTTAACACATACCTTCTTTTAGGGTGGTGGGAACTGAGGAGCGAATACCTATACCTTTAATGGATTACATTTTGAATGTGGTGAGTATTGAGACTTTGGTCAAATCCTTTTACCTGTTCTAAAATCATAACCGGCATGTGATATGGATCTTTTCTAGATGAAGTTTGTGGAATCTATACTTAGCAACAATACGACGGATGACCACTGTCAGGAGTTTGTGAACCAAAAGGGCCTACTACCTCTGGTCTCAATTCTGGGCTTGCCCAACCTGCCCATAGATTTTCCCACTTCTGCAGCCTGCCAGGCTGTTGCTGGTGTGTGCAAGTCCATTTTGGTAAGTCAAATTTCTTTTCTCCCTTTGATTCACTTGAGTAGCATCAAACAATTGAACTGTTTAAACTGACATTCTGAGCATACTTCCTGCTTCCATTCCATGTATTAAGACACTCTCACATGAGCCTAAAGTACTTCAGGAGGGATTGTGCCAACTCGACACTATTCTGACATCTTTGGAACCCCTACATCGGCCAATTGAGGTTCCTGGTGGATCTGTTCTGCTGAGGGAGCTGGCTTTTGCTGGCCATGTTACTGATGCCACATTGTCAGCTCGTGCCACGCCCCTACTACATGCGCTTACTGCAGCGCACGCCTATATCCTAATGTTTGTCCACACTTGTCGCGTAGGACAGGTAAATATTTATTTCAGGGGTGATTTGATCCTATGCTCTCTGTGGTTTACCAAGTTGTTCACAACAATGCCCCTTCTCATGCTAATGTATTCATCCATTTCAATAGGAAACTATTGCTGTGAATGATGCTTTGATTTATGTTGGTCATTCTTTGAATATGCCCGTTTGTCAACAGAGTGAGATCAGGGCAATCTCTGTCAATCAGTGGGGATCCCAATTAGGTTTGACTGTTCTCAACAAACTGAGTCAGCTCTACTGTTCTCTGGTATGGGAGAGTACTGTTCTGCTCTCCCTTTGCACACCTAACAGGTATAAGCACAATTAATTACCTCATATGTTGTATCATCTAAGCCCACTATTACCCACCTTACGATTATGTCTTTAAAAGTCTGCCTACAGGCTGTGAGTTTGGGCAAGCAGACATGCAGAAACTCTTACCCAAGGACGAGAAACCCTCTAATAGTGCTACGACAAGCACAATGCCCGGTTCCAAGAGAACAGGTGACAGTCATTTATTTGAGCTAAAATAAAAGTTTTTGTGTTGTGTTCCTTTGGAATACAGGTTGTCATATATTTTTATCAATAGAATCTGAGGTGGCGGAACCTTCTAGTAGTGGACTATTGGAGGGCATGGGTTTAGATGGTGATAGCTTGGCTCCCATGGAGACAGACGAAACCACCTCAACAGATCCTAAGTCCAAGTCCAAGCTTACCCCTGCAATGGCGACGCGCATTAAACAAATAAAACCCCTCCTCTCTGGTGAGCAATTCAAGTTTTTTAGCAAAGCCTATGAACAGAATGAGCTTTCCTGCATAATTACGGTATGTAATGTTTGATGGATATCTTGACTGCCTTTAGCGTCATCTCGATTGGGGAGGGCACTTGCTGAACTTTTTGGCCTGCTGGTGAAGTTGTGTGTCGGCTCTCCAGTACGCCAACGTCGTTCTCACCATGCCACAAGCACAGGCACAACACCCACGCCTGCAGCCCGAGCCACTGCTTCCGCTCTGACAAAGCTCCTCACTAAGGGTCTGAGTTGGCAGCCTCCACCCTATACACCAACACCTCGGTTCAGGTAAGCTCATGTTGCACAAATTATGTAACCTAATAAGTGGTAATTGTCACATGTGTTCATGTGCTCCCACAGGCTGACTTTCTTCATCTGCTCTGTTGGCTTCACATCTCCTATGTTGTTTGATGAGAGGAAGTACCCTTACCACCTCATGCTGCAAAAGTTTTTCTGCTCTGGTGGACATGATGCCCTATTTGAGTAAGTTGATCATGCAGCGATAAACATGTGTGTGTTTTTTAATACATTTAATTTTTTTGGGTAGGACGTTCAACTGGGCCCTGTCAATGGGTGGAAAGGTCCCCGTGTCTGAGGGTCTGGAGCATACTGAATTACCAGATGGGACAGGAGAGTTTCTGGATGCTTGGTTGATGCTGGTGGAGAAGATGGTAAATCCGAGCACTGTTCTTGACTCTCCACATTCACTGCCAGCAAAGATGCCTGGGGTCACACCAACCACACCCCAGTTCAGTGCACTTCGGTTCCTCATAGTAACACAGAAGGTAAGGTTTCATTCGTTTTGCGATGCAGAGAGTTCTAATTTTCACAGTGGATACTCGTCCCTAATTAAAAAAAGCACACACACAAAATGTCAGCGCTGTACTTGCAATTCTGAACGCACGTTTAAAATATTAACGTCACGTTGTTTGATGGCGGTACAGTTTCCAACTGGTTAGCAAATATGTCTCACAGTTCAGAGGTTGAAGTTTTGAAACAGGGCTACTGTCATTGTGACCTTCAAGAGACTGTATAACAGTGTAATGTTATTTTGTGTTGAGTATGCATGCCAATGTCATTTGTGACCCAGATTCAATCTGTCCGCCATCAGCAGGCCCAGCGAGCAAGATTTTTCTGTCATTATTCCAAGCCGGCTTATACAAACGATACGGTCTCGCAAAAATAATTTGCAGTGTACAGTGATAAATGCAAACTCCACATTGGAAGACTAACGCCTCAATTTGAACCCATAACCTTTGCACCATTAGCTACATGTGTTAACAAGTCATTCACCACATCATCCGCCATCATCAATCTTCCTCTGATATTATCTGCTGATAGGGGTAAATGTGTAAAAAAACAAAACTAACATTTCAATCCATAGTATGAACTAGCAATTGGGTCACACCCATGATTTTGGTAACAAGTATTAATTCTCTATTTATAAGGCTGCGTTCAGCTGCATCCGCAGCCTGTGGAATAGGAAGCCGCTCAAGGTTTATGGAGGCAGGATGGCTGAATCCATGCTGGCCATCCTTTGCCATATCCTACGGGGGGAGCCGGTTATCCAGGAGCGCCTGGCCAAGGAGAAAGAGGGCACAGCACGTCCAGATGATGAGGGGGCTCCTACTTCTTCCCTGGGAACAAATGCAGCCCCAGGTGTAGCTACAATCAGTGGAGAGACTGCAGCAGCAACGGCACCAACTGCTGGAGTGCCACCTGCCGGATCAGCTGAGGAGTCAACCAATTCCACTCCAAGACGTGACCCCCAGGTTAACCAGGCACAGCTTACACAGGTATGTCAGAATTTATTTTTGAGGCACTGAAGTCAGTCTGCAAATGTAATTTTGAAGTTCAGTTAATGAGTTTGTACGGTACTTTTGAGCCATTAAACATTTCGTTTCCATTTGTTTAGTTGAGAACATTGTATTTTGTTGTTACAAAATAAAAGTAATGTTTTATGTTTTAGCTCATGGATATGGGTTTCTCAAGAGAGCACGCCATGGAGGGCTTACTGAACACCAGTACCATGGAGCAAGCTACAGAATATCTTCTGACACATCCTCCTCCTCACCTTGGGGGAGCAGTAAGGGTAACAATGTTTAAACACAATCAGCGTACACTTTTGAAATAATCACTATTCCAACAAAGGCGACTGGCAATGTCTGTCATTGTTGGTCTAGGATCTTTCCATGTCCGAAGAGGACCAAATGATGAGAGCAATTGCGATGTCACTTGGCGAGGAGGTCAGCATGGAGCAACGTTCCGACTCTCCGGAGGTGGGTCTTCCTACATGTTCAAAGTGTATTTCAAACCTGTTCACTGACAGGTTGCTGATGTAATGATCTCTCAGGAAGCAGCACGGAGGCGCGAGGAGGAGGACCGGAGAGCCAGAGAGCGAGCGGAAGAGGAGGAAGCACGCTGTTTGGAGCGCTTCATGGAGGCTCAACCCCTGGACCCGCAAGAACTCCATGCCTTCACAGACTCCATGCTCCCTGGATGCTTCCATCTTTTGGATGAGCTGCCTGACACAGTCTACCGACTCTGTGACCTGCTGATGACTGCCATCAAGCGGAGCGGCCCTGAGTACAGAGACCTCATCCTTGGCCAGGTTGTCGATCAGGTCAGTGATTTCAATTTTCATGATTTATTATGCTTTTCCATTCTCCTATATTTTTTTTTCATTTCATATTTGTGTTTACTATTTTCAAATAGTCATTTTTTAAGTTTTGTGATGCAGCTGTATACTGGTAATTCAACACTTGAGTGCAATGATTCAAACAATTGTTTGAACATTTTTTTTGTTGTATTTTAGGTGTGGGATGCAGCGGATGTGTTGATCAAGGCAGCTGTGCCTCTCACTACAAGTGACACAAAGACTGTGTCTGAATGGACTAAACAAATGGCCACACTACCACAGGCATCAAAGCTGGCCACTCGCATTCTGCTGCTCACGTTGTTATTTGAGGTAACTAGATTGTTTTTACAGAAGCACAGAAAATTTTGTATCTCAGGAAATCATCATTTTTGTTTGCCTTTTTCTTTTGAAAGGAAATGAAGCTCATGTGTACCACAGTGGTCGAAAGAAGTGGTATTCTGAATTTGTTGATTAAATTGCTTGAAGTGGTCCAGCCCTGTCTGCAGGCAGCAAAAGAACACAAAGACATACAAACACCAAAGTGGGTTTATTTTCAAAAAGTTCCAAATAGCCTCTGACACAACTCCATTACTAAATCAATACAAAAATGCTGAAATTTTTCAACAATGTTCACTCTCTGCAGGTGGATTACACCAGTCCTATTGATTATTGACTTTTATGAGAAAATGGCAGTATCTTCAAAGCGCAGATCACAAATGAACAAGGTAACACATTCAGTTTGCTACATCAATGACATCAATGTCAGTTGCACTATACGTGAGCGACGTTAAGCTTTTAGTGTGGTGTACAACTATAAATTGCACTGATGATTTCTCTTCAGTACCTTCAGCCGAATGGGAATAACTGGAGATGGTTTGATGACCGCTCAGGCCGTTGGTGCAGTTACAGTGCTTCCAATAACAGCACTATTGACTCTGCATGGAGGGCTGGGGAGAGCAGTGTTCGCTTCACAGCTGGACGCAGACGATACACAGTTCAGTTTAACAACATGGTGCAGGTAACTACATACACATTGTACAAAAATGAGAATAACCTCTTTAGCTTCAATATGAGTTCATTTCTAAATCTAATAATAATCGTTGGTGTAGGTAAATGAAGAGACTGGTAACCGTAGGCCAGTGATGTTGACTGTTCAAAGACTTCCACGTTTGCCCAAACCAACCAAAGCCAGCTGCGTAACAGACTCTGAGAGAGATGAGGGAGACAGGTGCAAAGCCGAAGAAGCTCAGGCTGACCTTGACATTGGGGTAGCAGTGGAAATGATCACCCCCAAGGATGTTTCCAGCCAGCTTAAGGAGGTGACATCTGGCTCCGCATCTTCTCAGGAGGCGGACTCTTTGCAAGGCTTGGATATCATCGGCCTGAGTGACGATATGACCACCGTTCTCATCCGCGCTTGTGTCAGCATGATTAGTGTCCCGGTGGACCCAGACACCCTCCATGCTACACTGCGTCTCTGTTTACGTTTGACGCGAAATCACCACTATGCCATGATGTTTGCTGAGCTGAAGAGCACCCGAATGATTCTTGGGCTCACACAGACCTCTGGTTTCAATGGTTTCACACCTCTTGTTACCCTGCTCTTCAGACACATCATTGAAGATCCAGCTACGCTTCGGCATACTATGGAGAAGGTTTGAATCCATTCTCATTTTCCTTATTTTTCTTCCCGAATGAGTTCTGTCGATATACATTTTAAAGAGTTCATCTGTTGCAACAGGTGGTGAGATCCGCAGTGACCAGTGGAGCTGGTAGCACCACCTCAGGAGTGGTGTCAGGCAGCCTTGGTTCCAGGGAAATTAATTATATCTTGCGTGTCCTTGGCCCTGCTGCTTGTCGTAACCCAGAATGCTTTGCGGAAACTGCCAGCAATTGTGTCCGCATTGCTCTCCCTGCACCGCGTGGAGCTGGCACAGGTGAGTGAATTTCATCACACTGTCCATTTTTCTTTGCTGACCTGCATTCCTTCAGTTTTGCTCTCTATCCTTCCATAGCCTCTGATGATGAGTTTGAAAACCTTCGAATTAAAGGGCCAAATGCCGTGCAGCTGGTGAAAACAACTCCTCTGAAATTGTCACCACTCCCTTCTATTCCGGAAACTATCAAGGAGGTCATATATGATATGCTCAATGCCTTAGCGGCGTATCATGCGCCAGAAGAACGTAAGGTTTTTTTCTTTTCTTTTTTCTAGGGCTATAACAAAAAATCAAATACAGTAAAGTCTCGTTATATCGATATTCAAGGGAGTCCGAAAAAATATCGATATAACCGGGACTATCGATATATCCGACCCTGTTTGCATGTAATTTTCTCCGTGCGTGCATAGAAATAGTATCGATATAACCGGGACTATCGATATATCCGATATCGATATAACGAGACTTTACTGTAGCTCGAATAATTGGATGAAACAAATGGTAAAGCAAAATCTCGACCTCTAAGATTCCCTTGTGATCACCTTTCCAAATACACCAAGGTTACTACATACTCTTGAACCACTAAGTTGTCACAATTTTGCTGACCCAAAAGGAAACAGTGCATTGAGGACAGAAAATTCAAATGTTGGAATCATTTAAAAAGAAAAACATGTCTTCAATGTGTTCTCTGCAAACCAGGACATACCTATCCAGAAAATATAAACATCCTTAGTTTATTCAATGCAGGCTGCAATGTTAGAATTTTTTGCAATGCTCCACAAGTGGTCAATGAGAGACAGACACAACCACCTTCCGGTGGATTGAGCAAAACAAGTCAAAACATAAGCACATTTAAACACTTTCTGCAATGACAACTGATACGCAGTGAATAACTGGCATTCTGCGCCAACGGCCAACTACATACAAGCCCCAACCCCTGAAACCACACACATTTAAGTAAGATTCAGTAGTGTTCAAACATAATTTGTCATAGAGCAAAATTATTTGTTTGATTAAGCGATAGAATAATGTGTAAATTTTGCTGTGAAAATATTAAATGCTTCACTTGCTGCATCTGTAGTGTCATCACATTCAGTGTCAGTTATTTGAACTTAATAGTTAAACATGTTGTTTTTGTGGTCATAGCTGAGCGTCCAGAGGAACGTGTGGCAGCTGTTCCTGGTAGCCAAGACCTTTGCCAGATTTTGCAGGATGTCGGTGATGATGTTTACCAACAGTACCGTCTCACTCGACAGGGCAGTGACTTTGACTCCCAGTCTGCATTCCATATCAATGTGAGCTTTATCAATGATCAGAAACATTGCTGCAGTGAGACCGTATAATTTATAATGGCACGTGGCACAATGGCAATTTTTCCTAGACTCAAGTTTTTGCTGCGGATGGAGCTGTGGCAGAGTCGCCCCAGTCTAGCACCCCGCAAGGAGAAGGTATTTATTGTAGTCGTCTCACAAAGCAACCCTGAGAAAAATCATAGACCTTTTTTGATTATTTAAATTGTGTCTTGTATGAGACTGATATATATACACTGCATGAATGTGCTTAGCTTCCACACCTGAAGAGATGCGGGAGGAAAAGAAGGAGCAGGAGGGAGATAAAAGCAGCAGCTCAGAGGAGGCGAAAGCTGCAAAGCTAAAGGCAAGCAAGCCCCTCATGCCTACCTCCACCATCCTGAGACTACTGGCTGAACTGGTCCGCTCCTATGTTGGCATTGCCACACTAATAGCCTCTTACTGCTACACTGCGGGACAGTCAGAGCTTATTAAGGAGGTGGGTAAAAACTTCTGCTTTGTGGTGCCTTTCCATTTAGTCCCAAGTTTTCTATTCACCTGTTACATATCTGTCTCAACAGGATTGCAGTGTGTTAGCTTTTGTGCTCGACCACTTGCTACCTCATACCCAAAATTCAGAGGACAAGGACACCCCAGCCTTGGCCCGTCTTTTCCTTGCTAGCCTAGCAGCTGCTGGCACTGGCACTGATGCTCAGGCTGCTTTGGTTAATGAGGTGAAGGCTGCCCTTAGTCGAGCCTTAGGAATGACAGAAGGTGCTGAAAAACATGCGAGGTAAACATGATTCTTTACAAATGCAATCTAATGATATGAAATCCATTGATTGGTGTTGAAAAGCCCGCCTACTAATCTGTCTCCCACAGGCTTCAGGCAGTGATGTGCATAATCAGCACCATCATGGAATCATGTCCCTCCACATCCAGTTTCTATAGCACCGCGGCAGCCAAGACGCAACACAATGGCATGAATAATATAATACGGCTATTTCTCAAGAAAGGACTGGTCAGTGACTTGGCCCGTGTTCCTCACAGTTTAGATTTGTCAAGGTAAGTGATTCTTATTTTGTGATTTTTTTTTTTTTTTTTATTTTATATTTTATTTATTTTTTTCAAGTTTGCCTTCCTAACACATAGGAGGCCTTTAATGCCATTTGTAGCACAAAAATGCTGCTGCCGTTTTGATCCACAAAGTCAATTTCATCTCTGGGGTGAAAAGATCTAGGAGCTAAAATACTTACCAATCAAATGAATTGCAATCTTTTATAAATCGTCCTCGGAGTAAAACTCGCACTAATCACAAAATGCAAAAGAAAATAAAAACTGTCGCATTTTGGCAGGGAATTTTATTTGACAAAATCTAATACCAAGAACAAAATATGTCATCCATAGCAATTAAGGCAATTTAAAATACATTTAAAATAAGGAACAGCAGGTTGAATAAATGTACGATATGTTAATGTTACATTATGCAGAAACAACAAACCAAGAATGTGCCCGATATGTTCAAGTGACATATAAAGAAGTGTTCAGATAACTACATCATAACTGTGTTAATAATTTCACATAATAAGTCAGTCCATTTTGTGTTTGAGAGCCTTTTACTGAGCATCTTCATCTTTATTAAGTTCATACATACAGTTGCTTGTTCTGTAGCCACAAAGGGACATAAATGTATTTTTGTGCTTGTTCCAAGCCCGGATAAATACAGAGGGTTGTGTCAGGGAGGGCATCTGATAAAAGCTTGGCTAAAACAAACATGCAACTCAAACTTCTGAAGATGGATGACACTCGTACGCTGTGGCGAACCCTTGAAGGGAAAAGCCAAAAGGAAAAGAAGTCTGTGCAGCAAATAAATCGCACACCCAGCCAAACATGAACAAAATTGTGAAAACATTTAAAACCTAGAAAATAGGGAAATTTAAATTTGATGGGCCTTAGTTCCCAAGTTCCTCCTCCGTTTGTGATTTGGTTTTGTGCCATCACTGTCAACAAGTACAAGGTTCATGAAATTCAGTATCCACTTGGTTATCAACAGATTTTTAAAATGTTTATTGTAGTGCGATTAATTGATGAAAAATACTGTAGAAATTAATCTTGAAAAACAATGTGGCAAATCAAATCGCAAAGTTCTGGTCAAAAATCTTGATTGGTTTCCTTAAAGGACAACCGACGTCTCCGGACAAGTTGTGTCCATAATTTGTAAAATGGCTTCAATTGACTTCTACTGAGCGTATTTTACAAAGATTCCACCGCATATAGCTATATTTTACGTTTTAAGACTCGCTGAATATTCAGAAAGTCTTGTTTTTGAGTTGGTGACGAGTCCGTACGTGATGTCACTAAAGGCCCGCCCTTTACCGTAAAAAAGACGCATTGTAGCGGTCCTTCCATCACGTCAATGTATTTTGCTGTACTTGTTTGGTCTGGGGACCTCGTGTTGCACCCAAAAGCCACCAGAACGGCAGAAGCGGGCGTCCAAGCGCCATATAAGGAATTTATCAGCCTGGATGTCGCCATTTTTGTGCCTCTTTTTTTGGGTGAGAGATTTTCCCCCAATGTTGCCTCAAAATGGCACAAATAAATTCTTTAATCGATTGCAAACATGTATGCTTTCCTCTTCAGAACTATTTGAATCATATTCATCACTGGATGTGGAACAAGAAAGCATATTCTCTGAATCTCAAGCCATTGTTTTGATGCAATGCAATGCAAGACGTCTTGGCGTGACGCCACAAACTGGGGGCGGGAGTTTCTGAAAATGCCCAATTCGCAGCTCAATTTTTTGCAGATTTTGGACACTTTAAGTCATTTTTATTGGTGTTTTGCATTTGACTAAAAATATCATACTGCGTGTTTTGGGTATTTTAGATGCTATAAAATGTTTTTCTGGTGTCAGTTAAAAAACAAAAAAGTGACGTCGGTTGTCCTTTAATTGTTCAGAGTATTAAAAAACATATATTTATGAGGTATACATGTTTGTGTTGCCCAACTTCGGTGGTTGAACCAATGGAATTGGTCCACATATACATAAGATTTTCAGATTTTTTATCAAATCTCAAAAGAAACTAACATTGAGAACTAAATCAAATTAAAGAATAACTCTTGTGGGAAAATCACAATTGCGGAGCACACAAAATAAATGTGCACGTTATGTACTGTAGCAATTGGAAACATTGTGAAGTTGTTCACGTTGGATGCACAATGCAAGAACATTAAAAATTAATTTGGTATTAGTGTGATTATACACCATTCACTGCATAGTAGGGTTGAGCGAATCCAAATAATTTACATCTGATTCTCTTTAGCCCCAACATGGCCAACACAGTGAATGCTGCCCTTAAGCCTCTGGAGACTCTGTCTCGCATTGTTAATCAGCCCAGCAACTTGTTTGGAAGTAAAGGATGTTCCAACAAGAACAAGACCGAAAACGACGCTCCGGGCGCTGCAAGGGATAGCAACAGCAACACACAAGATCAAGGTATCCACATTCAACCTGGTACACAAGATGGTTTGGTTCAGAGAAGACACAGCAGACTATCTTGTGATTAAACAAACACTGTCACATTTGTGACAGGTCATCCATGTAAAATACAAATCTAAAATTGCTGCTTTTGTGCTCTCGAACTCGGTTGCTTTATCTCTCTCCAGCCACGGGATGCTGATAAGTGAATTCTTGCCAGATCCAATGTTTGGAAAGATATGTTACTGGTGTCAGTTGGATCTGTTACAGGAGAATCTGGGGAAGCGGAGCCAGTTGAGGGCAACCACAGGGTGCAGGTAGCAGACAGTGACTTGATGGATGGAGAAGCAGAAGGTGATACAGTGGTCATTGCTGGCCAACCAGAGGTTCTCAGCACGCAGGCTATGCAGGTGAGTAGCGTTGTTTTGAACAGGATATTTACTTACATTTCATCACACCATGACGACATTGACATATGTGTGAAGGTGGAGAATGAGTTGGTGGATCTGATTGACGAGCTACTTGAGAGAGATGGCGGCACTGTCAACAGTACAATCATAGGTAAGTCTTGATTAGAGGTCAGTCAGCATTATGTGTGTGGGCGAAATGATCGGAGAGCAAAAGGTTCCAATTTTCCGATTTTCGGGTTGTTTCAGTTGGGCAAAGTGCTGAGGATGAATCTCAAGAGGATGTGCTGATGGAAGAGGCCCCATCCAATATTAGCCAGGCATCCACTCTTCAGGCAAACCGAGAAGGTGAATGTGGGGAGACGTCTTTTTAAAATATTTATCAAGCTGTAAAATGTGGTCTAGTTGCAAATCGACTCTATGGTTAGATTCTATGAATATCCTGGAACCAGAAGATGAGGAGCACACACAAGAAGAAGACTCCAGTGGCAGCAATGATGATGATGACAGCCAGGATGAAGAGGAAGAAGAGGAGGAAGACGAGGAGGAGGATCCGGTTTGGAGCTATATATGTCTTTATATTGCTGACTCAAGTGGTGTTGCTTTATAAATAAAGTTATAATTACATCTTCCTCTCAAGGATGACGAGGAAGGAGATGAGGACGATGATGATGAAGGTTCAGAGATGGAGCTGGATGAGGATTTCCCTGACATCAATGCTGCGCCTCATATCCGCTTTGAGAGATTTGACAGAGATGATGACCTCATCATTGAGTTTGACAACATGTTCTCCAACAATGGTGAGCTCACAGACTTATTTTCACATGTATTATTCTAATCAAAAATACATAGACATTGGAAGCGCCATTATCACAAATGATCGAACTATATTACTATACTGTTCCCTAATGTCTACCTACATTTTATCTTCTTCCATCAGCTGACATCCCTCCATCACCAGGGAACATTCCGAGCTCCCACCCTCTGATGGTGCGCCACGCCGACCACGGTTCCCTCACCCTCGGCGTAGCAGGCACAAGTAGCCGTCTAGCACAAGGCATGGGCCGTAGCCAGCGGACGCTTAGACAGCTCACTGCCAACAGTGGGCACACCATCCACGTCCACTACCCTGGAAACCGCCAGCCCAACCCACCACTAATCCTGCAGAGGTAAGAGCCAAGTTGTCTATTGATGTTTTTCCAGAGCAGCCGCAACATTGTAGTTTGTCAACATTTCCACTCCTTAACCACATGTAGATTGCTGGGCCCCAGTGCTGCTGCAGATATTTTACAACTGTCAAGCTCTCTGCCTCTACAATCTCGTGGTCGAGCTCGTCTTTTGGTCGGAAATGAGGATGTCCACATCATTGCTCGTTCTGATGACGAATTTGATGACTTCTTCCATGAGCAGAGTAGCACGGGGGGTCAAACGGGTGAGATCACTCAAGCCGCTTTTTTGTTGGGTGGTCTTTTCATCAAGAAATTACTGTACCTGTTTCATGTTGGGAATCTATTTCTGTCTAGGTACCCTATCAAGTATTCCAACTGCCTTAACGAGATGGACAGATGAGTGTAAAGTGCTGGATGCTGAAAGTATGCACGACTGTGTCGCAGGTAAACATGATCAGAATGCTGCTGCACTGCAAACTCTGGTAACATTAGTGTTTTGGTCAAGATCGGACCAACCAAGCCCAAAACATTATCGAGACTCTAGCAGCGAGACGCTGACAAGTTTCAAGACTTTGGAATTTTTTAGACATAGAAAAACCGGGGCGGAAAACTGTCAAAAATGACCACTATCTTCTTTTTCCTCCCTATTACATTTGCAACAAGTATAAATTCAGCTAATTAGTACAATGAAGCAAACCTTATTTATATTCAAGTGCCTTTGGATTGGCAGGTCGGTGGTCACCCTTTTTAAAAGAGGGTTCCAATTACAGAGGTATCACACTCCTGAGCCTCCCTGTTAAGGTCTGTTCAGCGGGGGTTCTAGAGGAGAGGGTCCGTCGAGCCTCATATTGAGGATGAGCAGTGTGGTTTTTGTCCCGGCTATGCAAAAGTGGTCCTCAAAGATGCATGGGAATTTGCCCAACCAGTCTACATGTGCTTTGTTGACTTGGAAAAGGCGTTTGGGGGAGTTCTGTGGGGTGTGCTTCGGGAGTATTGGGTACAGAAACCCCTGATACGGGCCGTTCGGTCCCGCCACGACCGATGAGACGTTATCTTTGCCAGAGCTTGTTTCACCTTTTTAAATAGCATAAACCAAAATGAAGTGGTTACTTGTATTGTTTTCAGTTGTGAAGGTGCCAATCCTGCAGCATCTGGAAGGTCTGCGAGATGAGGAGTTAGAAGAGCGGAGGGAGAAGCGAAGGCGCCAGCTGGCTGAGGAGGAAGAGACCAAGCAAAATGAGCGGAGGGCCTCTGGAGCAGAGCAGACCCGGGAACAGAGCTTGCAGGTCGGTTTGCACATATTGCAACGCCTTGCTCACTTTATTATAAACACCCAGACCGGAGATGATTAATTTGGAAAGACAAACATTCACAATTGCTTTGTTTTCTGCTTTCTTGTCTGTAGGGTTCTGGATTGGGGACAATTAATGGCACAGAAAGCACTGCAGGTACTGACTTGTTGACAGGGTTTTATTTTTTAGATTTTTTTTAAATTGAAATGGTTCCATCTGAAAGAAATCACAAGGCATCAAGAGTCAGCAGTGCGTGCTCTGGGATGAGGTAGTAGTTTGTATAGTTTTAGGATCACACCAGATCTGGGAGATAACTATACAGTCTACTGTCTTTCTTAGGGCAGCGCCACAACATCTTGGCGATATCATGTGCAGGAAAAAAGATCTGCTATCTGAATACAGGCATCTCATTATTTCAAGCTGGTTGCGCTGTGGTGAGGTAGTAAGTTGTGTTGTTGTTGGGGAACAGGATTGTACGCCCCGTTCAGGAGATAACTATACAATTTACTGCCTTCCTCAGTAGTAATTATTTCACAACATGTTGATATTTCTCCAGTGCTTATATGTGTAAGATTAAACTTTTGCCTGAAATTGAATGTGAAATCAGTTCTGCTGTCTCTAAACAAAGCATAATGGCTGCTCTCTTGCACAAGTTGGCTCTGGAACCCTTTCCAGGGTCACTATGGGGACTTTGGCTGTCAGTATGAAAGCTTGAAAGCTATCAGTTACTATTTTTGTTACCTCCATAATAGCTATGCGGGAGATTTAAAGGACAACCGACGTCACTTTTTTGTTTCGTAACTGACATCAGAAAAAATGTTTTATAGCATCTAAAATAGCCAAAACACGCAGTATATTTTTAAACACCAATAAAAATGACTTAAAGTGTCCAAAATCTGCAAAAAATTGAGCTGCAAATTGGGCATTTCCAGAAATTTCCGCCCCCAGTTTGTGACATCACGCCAAGACGTCTTGCATTGCTGGAGAATCAAAACAATTGCTTCAGATTCGGAGAATATGCTTTCTTGTTACACATCCAGTTATGAATATGATTCAAATAGTTCTGAAGAGGAAAGCATACATGTTTGCAATCGATTAAAGAATTTATTCTGTGCCATTTTGAGGGAACATTGGGGGTAAATGTCTCACCCAAAAAGAGGCAGAAGAAAATGGCGACCTCTTGTAGACATGACAGTGTATTGCGTTTCCACAGGCTGATAAATTCTTTACATGGAGCTTGGACGCCCTCTTCTGGCGTAACACAAGGTTTTCAGACCAAACAAGCATTGACGTGATGGAAGGACTGCTACAATGTGTCCTTTTTTTCGGTCAGGGGCGTTCCATCAGTGACGTCACGTACGGACTCGTCACCAACTCAAAAACAAGACTTCCGGAATATTCAGCACAATTCTTAAAACGTAAAATATAGCTATATGTGGTGGAATCTTTTGTAAAATCTGCTCAGTTGAAGTAATTTGAAGCCATTTTACAAATTATGGACACATCTTGTCCGGAGATGTCAGTTGTGCTTTAAATACCGTTTGGAAAAGCTCCATTTGATGCAGTTCATTTCAATATTGACAAAAAACTTTAAAAGCTGTGTGACAGAAGGTAGCCTTTTTTTTTTTTTTTTTTTTTTCTGCTAATTTGGCTCTCGAGAATATCAGAAATATTACTAAGCGAAAAGGCTTTGTTGTTGCGGTCCTATTGTGTGTATCACCTATTTCATCAGATTTTTATCACTGCTGAATTATATTTAACTGCTAAAACAGCTTTTTTTCTCAACTTAATACCAAAACACTGTGATTTCCCATATTTTTCTTTTTTTTAGAGGGTGAGCAGTCTCAAGGAGGTGCAGTATCTTGTCTTGACCCACCCAGGCTGTCAGAAGGCTTCCTCACTGCTCCCCCATCTGGGGACGTGACTCCAACTACCCCAGCTCCCCATGAACAGGCCCTAGTTTCCTTGGAAACTGCAATTAATCAACAGGTCCACCAACCGATGGCTGGCCTGCTGTTGGCCGAGTCGCATGCCAGCTCATTGGCGGCGCTGGCAGGTGCACGCCTTCCGCCCTTGTCTGCAAGTGACAGGCCTAGTAGTGAAGCAGAAGCATCTCAGATGGAAATGTCCCCAGCACCCACAATCGGTGAGATAGCAGGGAAGGTAGACTATTTCAAATTAGCCATGACTAAAGGTGCATTCATAACTTCAATCAACATTGTTTAGTTGTAAACAGTCAAGTTATCAGAATACTATCTCAAGTTAACATTAAATGGAATACTCCATGACAATCTCTTACTGTTGGCAAACTCCCACCCCCTCAGCCTCAAGCCCGGATATGGTGGAGACTTCAGAACCTCCAGTAGTGGGTGTGTCACGATTGGAGGGGTCACCAATGGACACCAGCAGCCCTGCCTCTGCTACACAAGATGAAGCTCTTTCCAACCCTGCCCTTGTGTCCCAGGACATGTCTGGTAGTGGGGAGAGTGAACTGACCAACAGGCAGACCAATGCAGAGTCCGAGTAGGTTTTTTGTTTGTTTGCTTGCTTGTTTACAAGTGTTGTATCTATGCTGATTTAAAAATATGTTTCTGAAGAAATGATGTTCATTTGATTAGCTCCAGTACGGTTTCATCTGCTGCTGAAGCAATAATCAGGAGTGACTGTGCCGACAGCCAACCCCAGGCTATCCAAGATCCTCTCCCATCCACAAGCAACGAGGAAGAAGACCCACTTGCAGGTACAGGTGGTTATTCCCCGTATATCCACATCCCCACTACTGACTCCACAATACATGACATCACAATTACGAAGTTTCAAATTTGCTCTTGTGTGCTCTTTGCCTTTGCAGGAATCAGTCTTCCTGAGGGCGTTGATCCATCTTTCCTGGCAGCTCTTCCTGAGGACATTCGTAGAGAAGTGCTTCAAAATCAGTTGGGAATAAGACCACCATCCCGCTTAGCTGCAGCTCCCAGCCTGCCGTCGTCTACTGCGCCTATACTAACAGGGCCTGGTGTTACGGAGGTTAGCCCTGAGTTTCTGGCGGCATTGCCACCTGCCATACAGGAGGAGGTGAGAAATTGCTGGATAACATAACTGAACGTATCTGAATTAGGGGTGACAATGGTTTTTATAAAGCAAGTAGTTAAACTCAGTTTGCCATTGAACATTTTAGGTCCTTGCCCAGCAACGAGCCGAGCAGCAACGCAGGGAGGTTTCCCAACAACCCACACAGGGAGATACACCGCTCGACCCAGTTACTTTTATCCAGACACTGCCATCTGAGCTGCGACGTAGTGTCCTCGAAGACATGGAGGACAGTGTGCTGGCTGTGATGCCACCTGACATCGCAGCTGAAGCGGCAGCCCTGCGCCGAGAGCAAGAGGCACGGCAAAGGCAACTGATGCACGAGAGGCTCTTTGGTCACAGTTCAACATCGGCGCTTTCAGCCATCCTGCGCTCGCCAGCGTTCACTAGTCGCTTAGGAAGCAATCGTGGTGTCCAGTACACCCGATTGGCTGTGCAGAGAGGAGGCACGTTTCAGATGGGTGGTGGCTCTAACCACAGGTAGAAGAGACACATTTCTGATTATTATTTTTTTTCACTTTTCAAACGAAGAACACATGTGGCTTAGATGCTTGTCGCTTATCTTAATATTTCCTCAGACCATCCAGTTCCAGTGTGGATTCGTTGTTACGTTTGCGCGGTCGTTTGCTGCTGGATCACGAGGCCTTGTCCTGTCTGCTGGTGTTGCTATTTGTGGATGAACCGAAACTCAACACGAGTCGTCTACACCGTGTGCTCAGGAATCTTTGCTACCACTCTCAGACACGTGGGTGGGTCATTCGCAGTCTGTTGTCAATCCTCCAACGCAGTAGTGAAAGTGAGGTGTGTGTGGAGACCTCACGCCTTGAAGATTCTCGTGGGAAAAGGAGCGCCCAGGGAGGATGCGGGGCAAAAGGTTCAGCGAGCTCCTCCCTCTGCTCTTCGTCCTCCCTCGAGCTACTAAATAGAGTGGAGTCTCGTAGTTCTAGCCAGCTTTCTTGGCTCTCTGTGTCCATGGATGCAGCCTTAGGCTGTCGGACTAACATTTTCCAGATCCAACGGGTGTCTGGTAGGAAACATGCTGACCGCCACTCAACTGCTGGTTCCTCAGCATCTGGATCACTGGGAGGTGGTGTGTCAGGAGCTGCTGCAGGGGTCACATGTGCCGGAGGCGGAGGCTCTACAGTCCACATCCACCCGCAAGCTGCGCCTGTAGTCTGTCGACATGTGTTAGACACTCTCATACAACTAGCAAAGGTCAGTCATGGATCTCTATCTCAATGTGCTTTATGGTCTTGATATAACCTGGACTCAACAGATTCAAAATAGCTCAGTCACCTGTTGCAGCATATGTGCAATTGCATATATGCTTCTATCTATATTTTACATTGTGTATTTTTATATTGCATTACCTGTATTCTTCAACATTTTGTGCATGCAATACTTCATTTTTCTTTTTCAACTTTTAACCCCCCTTCATTGTTGCTGTTGTAGGTTGCAAATGTCTGCATTGTAGGACAAATAACATAAGTGTCAATTGGTCAATGTCCAAATTGTTTTGCACTTTATTAAACAATTGGGGTGCGTCTAAAATTGGGCAAAAACTCATTCAACTTGAGACACATCCCATTTTACTTTTGGCTTTTCTAAAGTCTCAACAAATGTCTCAGTGGGGCCTCTCAAGTTTTTCTTTTTTTTTCTTTTTGTATTCAACATCCTCCATCAACCCGCACGTTAGACAGACACTAACGGATACAATCTGGCATATTAAATGTAAATCTTCATTCATGTCTTTTCTTTAAACAACAATTTGTGTCAGACCAGCGGTACTTATTAAGTAACTTTTTTAAACGTTTGTTGTGTCACAACAGGTGTTCCCCAGTCACTTCACCCAGCAACGTTGTAAGGATCTCTTCATGTCATCCTCTGACCTCGAAGCCCGTCTTTGTTCAAGTTCCTCAGGCGTAGTTGGCATGGGTGGAGGGTCGAGGTCTAGTTCCCAGGCTCAAAACAACCCAAACTCCAATGCTTCCAGTGCACAGAACACTTTTGGTTCCTCAAACATCACGCCCCAGTCTCTGGGAATTTCCACCGATTTTTGGGATCTGCTTGTAAAGCTGGACAACATGAATGTCAGTCGCAAAGGAAAAGCCTCAATGAAGACCGTGCCTTTAGGCGGCAATGCAGAGGCTGACGGACTCCAGTTAAGCCTAGAAACCTCCCCTCTTGGTCAGTTGATGAACATGCTGTCCCATCCTGTAATCAGGCGAAGCTCCTTGCTCACTGAAAAGCTGCTGCGTCTGCTCTCCCTCATATCCATTGCCCTGCCTGACATCAAGGCCACAGAGGTGCCTGCAGGCCACCCTACTCCACAGTCAGCCAACCCTAATCCGATAATCAGCTCAGGGTCGACCACCTCGGTCACTACACAGGGCACAGCAGCATCAAACATCCAGCCCACTGCAGTGGGCACAGTGGCCTCTGGGGCATCTGGGACCCAAAACACCTCCTCAGGAACAAGTCTGTTCATGTTTGCAACTTCCACACCATTACCAACATCAACTGGAGCAGTATTCACAGGTAGAAACACCACGGAAAGCATTAGAAATCTCTTTCATCTCTTCACCACGGTGGTTATAATTGATGATCATTGATTTTATTTAAACAGCAAAAAGCAAAAGCTCTTCGATTGGCATGGAAAATGACAAGATTGCTACCGCTGGACTTACAGAGAAACAGCTTCAGCTGTCAGTCGAGGTAAGAGAAAATGTGCAAGTGGTTTGTTAAAATTGCACTTCCAAAGGTGCATTGTGGACTACGATGTCTTTATTTGGGCATTGTTATTTTTCCATGTTTTTTATTTACAGTAAAGTCTCGTTATATCGATATCGGTTATATCGATAGTACTGCTTATTACGATACTATTTCTATGAACGCAAGGAGAAAATTTACATGCCGCAGGATCGGATATATCGATAGTCCGGTTATATCGATATTTTTTCAGACTCCCGAGAATATCGATATAACGAGACTTTACTGTATTTAATTTAACACTGTACTTTCTGTAAGGTGTTGACTTCACATTCGTGCTCAGAGGAGGGTCTGGAAGACGCAGCTAATATTTTACTTCAGTTATCCAGAGGAGATGATTCCACCAGAGACACTGTGCTCAAACTGCTCCTCAGTGGAGCAAGACACCTTGGTTATACCCTTTGCAAACAGATTGGTCAGTGTTATGCCGTGACATACTCCTTACTACTTATTTTTTCCATTGATTGTTTTTTTTTTTTTTTTTTTGCAAAGCCGCATGTTTTCCTTAAGGATTTCAAATTATTTCTCTTTCAGGTACACTACTGGCTGAACTTCGAGAGTACAACTTGGAGCAACAGAGACGAGCACATGCAGATTCTCATTCTCCCGATGCACCTCCCGATGACTCCTCCATCTCTGCCAGACTGAAGGGAAAAATGACCAGCAGGTAACACCATGACAACTTTGGACACCCGGTGATACTTGGTCATTGGTTCACTCCGAAATTGCCATGACCTAAATTGCGTTTGTTATTTGCGGCACAGGTTTGATGGGGCGGAAAGTGTTGTCATTGTGGCTGCGCAGAAGCGCACGCTTGGCGGACGCGAACTGCAGCTCCCCTGTATGAGCTCGCTAACCTCCAAGACATCGACACAGAAATTTTTCCTGCGAGTGTTGCAGGTCATTATCCAGCTACGTGAGGACACGCGCCGTGCTAACAAGAAAGCTAAACAGACTGGACGAATAGGTGAGAGTTTTATCCAACAAATAGGACATTGTGCCGAAGATGTACGGGGTGCCAAAAACCGCTCTCTCGCTCCACGGCCAGGCTCATCCAGCTTGGGATCAGCCAGCAGTATTCAGGCTGCCGTCCGTCAACTGGAGGCAGAGGCTGATGCCATCATCCAGATGGTGAGAGAGGGTCAGCGGGCACGCCGCCTCACACAGGCGCCACCGCCCACTTCCGCCTCGGCCGCCGTCACCGCCGGATCATCAGTCGCAGCGTCTCATGTCCCCGCTGGTGCTGCTGCCCCTGCTGGCACAGCTGCTGCTGCCACGGTTAGCACGGGCCCATTAACAGCAAACAGATCTGCACACTCCCTCACTAGAGGCCTAGTTGAACATTTATCACGAGCGCATAGATTTGACTCAATTGCGGTGGGCCGCTGACATGCTTTTAGCCAAGTTGGGGTTTTCATGCTGTTTGTTTGCATTTTGCGTAATCAAAAGTGAATCCATTCAAATGCAGAGTTGTATTCTGTGGGATTACAAACATAACGTAGACATGAATCTCAAAATGTCTTGTGTGCAACTCGTTCTTGTTTTGAATTTAGGAAATTCATGTGCCAGTAATCTGTAAAATATGCTGTCACAGAATAATTGTTTGTGTAAACTCCAAATGTGCTTGCTTCAAACTCAACTCCTCGATTGTCATCAGCAGTAGTGGCTGTCTGAAGTTGCTTCATTCTTTACCCAGACCTGCTCAAGCCCCAGTGACTTCACCGTTGAATCGGGAAATGTGATGCACGTCAATGTGGATCAGTTGATATTAAGAGCTAAAATGTAATCATTATGTTCCCCGTTTCCCCATCCCGGGTCTTCCTCGGCTCTCCCTTGTTGGGTGACTACAGTCTGAAATGCAGACGGTCTCAGAGGCCCAGGGAGCGCAACGAGATGAGACGCCGATGGATGTTGACCAGCCATCTTTGGAGCTCGACTCTTCAATTCTGGGTGAGTTATTCACATGTTGAAAGTCTTCAGAGGACACTTGCATATTTATTGATGAACTGTTTTTGATGCAGAGAATTGACTTTCTTAGTTTGTACATTGACAATAAATTGCTGATGCCAACAAAATGGAGAAAAGCTTGTATTGCGTTGTTTTATTTTGATAACTTGACAGCAATTTTACATGGGCACATTAAAATTGACTGGTATTTATATATTTTTTCAGAAATGTGGATTAGCATCATATATTTCTAACAAATCTCAAGTCGCCCATTTTCTTTTGCTTATCAGATCATAGGCCCAGATCTTGTTCGTTTGGTCAGGAATCATAAGTCATGACCACAGCTGAGGGTAGGATGTGCCCGGGGCACATTGTGCCCCTAAAGCACTGTGAATGTGTATGTTAAGTTCTCCCTGAAGTGAGAGTTGACGCAGGGATTCTGGCGTTGACAGCAGACGCTCACAATCCGTGACAGGCTCTAAAGTCGAATAACATAACATCAATCAGGGTCTTACCAAGGATGCGTGGCCAATCACACCCTTCAGGTCTCACTGACGATCATTGAAATCTTCCAGCAGAACTATGGACTACTCAATGGCCATAGGGAAAATGTGTCCATAGGACACATTTGCCATGAGTGACTCTACCTTCAAGGACAACCAACGCTTCTGGACATAATTTCGTCCATAATTTGTAAAATCACTTCAAATGACTTCTACTGAACGCATTTTACAAAGATTCCACTGCACATAGCTATATTTTACGTTTTAAGACTCACGCTGAATATTCAGGAAGTCTTGTTTTCGAGTTGATGCCGATGCCCAAAGTGACGTAACGGAAGGAACGCCCGTAACCGAGAAAGCGACACACAATGCATTTTGGGTACTTTTTTTGTCTGAAAACAGTGTTGATCGCGAAATTAGAAGGAAAACGACATAAATAACGGGATGGTGAATCGTTGTGTGCTGCAGCCAATTGCGGTAGCACGCATAAAGAAGGTGTACGTTCACACAAATTCCCAGCGGACAAATCAGCCCATTTCCAACAGAACTTGTGCGCCATCTTGTGCATTTTCTGGGCGCTACATTGGAGTCCAGATGGCTCGAATTGATACGGAAGGACTTCTTTAATCGATTGCAAACATTTATGCTTTCCTCTTCAGAACTACAGTGGGACCTTGGCTTACGAACTTAATTGGTTGCCAGACTGTGTAAGGCGAAAAGTGTGTATTACAAAAATTAATTTCCCATAGGAAACCATTAAAATTAGGATAATGCGTTCCCAGGTCCACATAAAACATAATTTTCTACCCTCTAATTGTCCATGCCTTAAAACTACACAAAATATACCTTATTTTGTGTATAATAAATGTGCTATAGTATTATGATTAAAGAAATAAGCTGTAGTGTACAATAGTCATTAATGTGTACAATGGTCGTTAATGGCTTGATGGAATGAGTGTCCGGTTTCCTCAGCATTAAACACTTGATGAGGAACGTAACCTTCTTTCACCATCTTGAGGAATGATCCCTTGTAGGTGCTTTCTCTGTGATAATTGTATTTAGTTCTTCATCAATTCTGATCTGTTTAGCTGGGTTGATAGCTTTTTGCCTCAAGTGTACAGATGACTTGTGCGGGTTATTTGTGGAGCCTGATTGATGGGATATTTTAACCTTCCAGTCTACACTCTGCTTTTGAATTTTCAAAGTTGAAACGAGTCTAAATTTCACTGTTTTCTATCCATATTCTAACCTTTGTTTTTTCTTTTATTTTTCACTTTTTTTGTTTGAAATTCTGTCATCTCCCTTTTGTGTGTGTGTGTGTGTTTGTTTTCTCTCACTCTCTCTCTGTCTGCCTGTCTCTTTAATGTTTAACCCCCCCCCCCCCACTGCTGGATTCTTGACCAATCACATGGCTTTAACCGAAGACGCCATTTTGTTTTTTGGAGAACAGCCTCACACTCTCTCCGTCTGTAACCCCATCCCCCACTGCTGCGTTCTTGACCAATCACATGGCTTTAAATGAAGACTGGGGGCGGGGAATAGAGAAATAAATGCAGTCAGCTGCCATTTTGTTGTTAGAACGGGCTCGTTCGCGAACGACACATCACTCATTGTGGCAGCTCTCTGTGTATCCCTAAAAATAGTTCGTATGCCAAGGTAAAATTTTCATGAATATTACGTTCGTAAACCGAAAAGTTCGTAAGCCAAGGGGTTCGTAAACCGAGGTCTCACTATGTTTGAATCATATTCAGACCTGGATGAGTAACAAAAAAGCATCTTCTCCGAATCTGAACTCTCTGAAGCCATTGTTTTGATTCTGGAGCAAGGCAGTGTGTGATTGTGATGTCACGAAGAAGGGGGCGGGACTTTCTGAATCTGCCCAGTTCCGAGCTCATTTTGTGGAAGTTTTGGAACACTTTGTCATTTTGATTGGTGTTTTGCATTTGACTAAAAATATCAGCCTGCGTGTTTTGGGTATTTTAGATGCTATAAAACATTTTTCTGATTTCAGTTAGGAACCAAAAAAATGGTGTCGGTTGTCCTTTAAGGCATAATGCTGCGGACCGCTTACCTCCAAGAATCATAGCAACACACAAATCTATCTCACAATAAGGACAAGGACATTAAAGGCTCAATTTGCACTTTTAGACTTCGAGCAACAGATTGCCTTAGTAAATCAGATGTATTATTGGAGTTGTTTTCTGGCAGCTATTCATGCAGTGAATGCCATGGCTGTTCTGTTTGTTTTTCCTCAGATGAAGAAGCAAATGGCCAGTCTGAGAGTGAAGAGAAAGTCCCTGACCTCCCTCTGCTCAGCGAACAGCTCCTACTGGATGAGCTGTGGGACATGCTTGGGGAATGTTTGAAAGAGCTGGAAGAGTCCCATGACCAGCATGCTGTATTGGGTAGGTGGAATCTTCATTGGACACGATGTCCATCTGGTTTGTTTAAAAGGTCTTTGCAAAATTATGCAAAACACTTTTTACCAGCACATATTACCCAGGTATCAATCAGTGTCACTGTGGTTTCACTCCATGCTAGGTTTTCTTATAGGAAGTCATCGAACAGAATGTGGAGGATTACATTTTTACATTCTGCTATTTGTTTGTTCCGTTTAATTTCCATTGTAACACTTGCATGTCCCTCAGTTCTGCAGCCTGCCGTGGAGGCGTTCTTCCTCGTACACGCCACCGAGCGAGAGAGCAAACCTCCTGTTCGGGACACTCGGGAGAGCCAGCTCTCTCACATCAAGGATGAACCGCCGCCACTGTCGCCAGCGCCACTCACACCCGCAACACCCTCTTCGCTAGATCCGTTCTTCTCTCGGGAACCTTCCTCCATGCACATTTCTTCAAACTTGCCACCAGACACCCAGAAGTTTCTTCGATTTGCCGGTGAGCTAGAATGGACTCTATGCACACACTTTCCGTGTTTGTTGTAGGGACACTGTCTAACTTCACTACACTACCATCATCATTCACAGCCATTCCCAAATTTATTCGGGAATTGAAAATATGATGTAGAGCGCCATTCCCGAATTTGTTTGGATTTTTGTTTGTTCTTGCGGGAGGGGTCGATGAAACGCTGGCCAGACCTCTGGCAATGTTTTTTCCCTTCCATGAGGGGGCAACATTTCCCTCTTTTCCATGTTACCGCTTTGTTCCAGCTTCACCTTGTTGTTAAAAAGTGCTATATAAACTAATATGTATGTATTGCATTGTATTTTGGATCACCGCCCTCATTTCAAGCTCATATAAACTCCAGACACATAATTTAGGATTTTTTTTTTTCTGATGAAAGGAGCGAGTCTAAAGTTTCTTACACTGCATTGAATGTTTATGTAGTCCTAAAACTCTATTCTGTGGGTCCTTGAATTTTAATGAAAATGACAAAAACCCTGGCACTAGAGTGGACACATTTTTGCACATTTGCCAGTGAATGAGTTAATGTGAAGCAATAACAAGTATGTACGCTTTTCCAATAAATGACATTACCTTTCAAATTGTTGCAGTTAACCAATGCGCACCACTTTCCTGGTGATGCAAATCTGAAATAATTAATTTAGTAAAAAGTAGAAAAAATTAATTGTTTTAGTTTGTATAATGTGGATGCTCTTGAAGGATAAATTACAATATTTGATTCGTGAAGGAGAGCGAAAGCACATTGTGTCTGATAGTCCGAGTTTTTCTTCTCGTTTGTAGAAACTCATCGCACAGTACTTAACCAGATCCTGCGTCAGTCCACCACTCATTTGGCTGATGGACCCTTTGCCGTCTTGGTTGATTACATACGTATCCTGGACTTTGACGTGAAGAGGAAGTAAGTGAGATTATTTTGACCTTGTTTGACCTGCACTTGGTTAGCAATTCTCAAATTGTTGGCCTGTCGTTCATCACGCAGGTATTTCCGCCAGGAGCTGGAACGCCTTGATGAAGGTCTGAGAAAAGAGGACATGGCAGTGCATGTGAGGAGAGATCATGTGTTTGAGGACTCATACAGAGAGTTGCATCGCAAGAGCCCAGAGGACATGAAGAACAGGCTGTACGCTTTCATGATTGAAACAACACCATCCAACCGAGTCTGCTCCATCCAAAAGCATGTGAACCTTTCGTCTTGCAGGTACATCGTCTTTGAAGGAGAAGAGGGCCAGGATGCTGGTGGCCTTCTGAGGGAATGGTACATGATTATCTCCCGAGAGATGTTTAATCCCATGTACGCTCTGTTCCGCACATCGCCCGGAGATCGGGTCACCTACACCATTAATCCGTCGTCCCACTGCAACCCCAACCACCTGAGCTACTTCAAGTTTGTGGGACGGGTGGTGGCCAAAGCCGTTTATGATAATCGGTTATTGGAGTGCTACTTCACACGTAGCTTTTACAAGCACATCCTGGGCAAGAGTGTCAGGTAATAGTGACGGGGCGCCTCTTCCGATCAAAGAGATAATCAATCATTTCATTGCTTGCAATTAAATTGGTCTTCTGTTCTCAGGTACACTGACATGGAGAGCGAAGACTACCCCTTCTTCCAGGGTTTGGTGTACTTGTTGGAGAATGACGTATCCACGTTAGGCTATGAACTCACATTCAGCACAGAGGTTGGTGCCAGGTCTCAGGTGGTTCGTGATTTCAAGCCGAAAGGGGGTTGTGATGCCCAAGTTCGACTCTTGCTAGCCTGCCTTGGAGTTGCTTGAAAAGCGCTTTGTGGTTTCATTACGGAAATCCATTTGAAATACTGGGAGGCAAGTGGATGTGAAGACTTTCCTGCTCTTTATATGTTCAGGTCCAAGAGTTTGGTGTTTGCGAAGTGAGAGACCTCAAGCCAAATGGTGCAAACATTCTGGTCACAGAAGAAAACAAAAAAGAATATGTGCATCTGGTTTGCCAGATGAAGATGACAGGTAAGTGAGCTTCATGAGCAACCTCATAGCCAAAATTGCAATAAAATAAGACCTGTAAGTGGTATGATTTTCCATATTGCCATTGAGCCATAAAGGACAACCAACACCATTTTTTGTTTCCTAACTGACACCAGAAAAAAAGTTTTATAGCATCTAAAATACCAAAAACACGCAGGCAAATTCAAAACACCAATAAAAATGACTTAGTGTCCCAAAACTGCCACAAAATGAGCTCGGAACTGGGCAGATTCAGAAAGTCCCGCCCCCTTGTTCGTGACATCACTATTTGTCACACACTGCCTTGCTCCAGAATCAAAACAATGGCTTCTGAGAGTTCAGTTTTGGAGAAGATGCTTTCTTGTTACTCATCCAGTTTTGAATATGATTCAAATAGTTCTGACGTGGAAAGCATAAATGTTTGCAATTGATTAAAGAAGTCCTTCCTTACCAATTCGAGCCATCTGGACTCCCATGTAGCGGCCAGAAAATGCACAAGATGGCGCACAAGCTCCATTTGAAATGGGCTGATTTATCTGCTGGAAATCTGTGTAAACTTACATGTTTTTATGTGTGGTACCGCAATTGGCTGCGACACAACGATTCACCATCGCGTTATTTATGTAGTTTGCAAATGTGACGTCAATTTAGGCATCGTCATCAACTCAAAAACAAGACTTCCTGAATATTCAGTGTGAGTCTAAAATGTAAAATATAGCTATATGCGTTGGAATCTTTGTAAAATACGCTCAGTTGAAGTCATTTGAAGTGATTTTACAAATTATAGATGCAACTTGTCCGGAGGTGTCGGTTGTCCTTTAAATGAGGTTTTTGGAAAGGAGATGCGTTAGCAATTTTGAGGGAAATCACTTACCGCTTTCGCCCTAGTACTTTTTTTCGAATGCTGCGCTCCCAGGGATAAACAACCAATCAGAGAATGAAAGAAACTGATCAGGTGTCAATCATGTGCTGTATGTTTGCAGGCACCCTCATTGCTGATATAGATCCTCTGCTTCTTCGTACTTACCCCCTTTTACTTACCCGTCAATAAAAGCACTTCATTCGTAATGGGGATAATTACTATGCGAAATTCGAATGCTTTTCAGTTTAATTTTATGTTGATTGAACAATGGAAATGTGCTTTCTGTAACTAACTTATGAATAATGTTTTACTCGCTCGTTTGAGAATATGGAGTCCGCTGTCACACACCCTTTGTGGTCAAAGCGCATGGGTTGGTCTGACAAACGACGCAACATTGTTTTTTGGGTGTTGAATCGCCTTTGGATGTTAATGTAACGCAGGTGCGATCCGCAAGCAGTTGGCCGCTTTCCTGGAAGGTTTCTATGAGATCATCCCCAAGAGGCTGATCTCCATCTTCACCGAGCAAGAGCTGGAGCTGCTAATCTCTGGCCTGCCCACCATCGATATTGATGACCTCAAGGCCAACACTGAGTACCACAAGTACCAGTCTAGCTCCATCCAGGTACTCAAAATTGGGAGCCGGCTGCTCATCTTGATGCCGTTGGGACGTAAACCAAATGTGAAGTCGCTTGTTTGTATTTTTTTCATAGATCCAGTGGTTTTGGAGGGCCTTGCGTTCCTTCGACCAAGCGGACCGAGCCAAGTTCTTACAGTTTGTCACTGGCACGTCCAAAGTTCCACTTCAGGGTTTCGCTGCTCTGGAGGGCATGAACGGCATCCAAAAGTTCCAAATCCACCGCGACGATCGCTCCACTGATCGCCTGCCCTCCGCTCATACTTGGTAAAGAAACCTGTTGCAAATGAAGATGCTTGCCGTCTCCAGAAGTAAGGATGTGAAAATAACTGTGTGTTTCTGTGCTTGAAGTTTCAACCAACTGGACCTCCCTGCCTACGAGAGTTACGAGAAGTTGAGACACATGCTGCTGCTGGCCATCCAGGAGTGTTCTGAGGGATTTGGTCTGGCCTAATTCACGAGACTCTTTAAGAGACACAAGCGCGCACACCAGAATTAGATCTGACTACAAAAGTTACATTTCTGAATACACACAGACACACACCCTACACATATTACTGGATTATCAGACAGAAGAGATCAAACTATCCATTCAAAGGGTTTGATGAACGTGCCAGAGTCTCAACGTGAGCTCAACACACAACTCGTGCGCACACTTGTGGGCCGCTCTTCATTTAAACGGAAAGGGCAAATGCAAAAGCCTAAAACTTGGACTAATATAAGGCATTTTCTTCATCTAGATCGATTTTTTTTCTGTACAAAAGGTTTGGGAGTTTATTGTTTCAATGTTTTTTTTGTTTCTCTGGCTGTGTAAAAAGAAAAAAGAATGTGTGAACAGGATGGTTATAAAACCTTTTGGGAAACACGTTGGTGGTTTCTTGTTGCAAATTTTTGACCTCACAAGCCTTTTTTGTGGGGGTGTATGAACAACTTGAGAAATTCACAAAAATGCACTTTTCAAAAACATTTTGTGGCATTTTTAAGGAAGGATGGTACACTTGAAGCGAAAACCCGAAGGAGATTTAAAAAAGCTTAAATTCTAGAGTATTTTTGACGATTCAATTGCTGACTCAACCTTGAGCCTTTTAATCCGATTGGAATAGTGACATGAATAAATGCATAAAATTGCGTCTATTGTCTTATTACATTTTTAACTTTACCAATTAGTTTGCCCGATCTTGAAAGATGCTCATATCATTAAATGCATCACAGCAGATACCCTTGTTAGTTAGTTAACTGTAAACAAGTGAGGTCTATGGTTAATTTGTCGGTACAGTTTCAGCTCATCAAGCCCCTTAGCATAAAGAAAGAAGGCATGCGTTCATGTCTTAAATTTAACTCATTAAAATTTAAATCATGTCATTTCTCATTGACTCACATCACACCTCCCGTCTTCCGGTGTTCCACTCACGGGACCCTTACTACAGTGAAAATCAACCAAAAATACACCGCTCGTGAGTCACGTAACATTGTGCGCCGTAGAAGGATCAACGTCCATGTCTTGTTTGGTTTGAGCTACAGCATGATCAATGACTGTTTGCACTTAATATTTTATTTCCACTGCCAGGAAACCAATGAGAGCATACGGTGGCCGAATCCTAGGAAGATAGCTGCTGCCATCTTGCGGTGGGCGTTCGAAGCGCACATATACAGCGGTGCCTTGAGAACGAGTGGGTTTGCAGAACTGATATTTGGCTGATAACAGTGTTTTGCTTGGATTTGTGAGTGCCAACTTTAGACACGAGCATTGGAGATTGACGGTGAATTGGCTTCAAAATAAACCGCCCTGTTAAATAGTGAGCTTTTGTCAAAAAAGGGGCTACAAAATGTGAATGCATTTCAAGTTGGGGTTTTATGTGCAAACCACATAAAAGAAAATTATGTATTGTAACCCAATTTGTAGTTAAAACAACCAAAACACAAAATATCTTAGTCCACTATTTTAATACTAATATGAATTAGCTGTTTTGTGGTGGCGTAACCCTTTTTAGCACAAGCTATGTAGCAACATGCCAATTATTTTGGAGGGAGGCTGGCATTTCCATTACTTTGAAAAAGCAAAGATGTTAGTTTGTTTTAAAGTTCTGAGCATGATTATAGAACACATTAGTCAGACCTCCAGGCTCCACTGCATCGAGAATGTTTGCTTATAACCCTGGACAAAAACTGCAACGTTGGGGCTTCTGTATCAAATGACTCACCAGTCAAGGCACTCATATCAATGACTCACTTTAACCAATACAGAGTATCAGGGAAGAATTCAACACCCACCAACTCTTTTGGACTCTCAAAATCGTCAGCACAACATTTACACAACAATTACATGATTGTTTTTTTACTTAGGAAAATGAAGAAATTATAAAACTGCTGTGGCAGGCCGTGGATTTCATCGCTAGGCCTTCAGTAGTGCTACGTCTGACTCAATCCAGACTGAAAAAAGTGGTATGATGTACTACAAATCCACTAGAGGGTACCGTCAGCCAAGAAATTACTGACTGACCTTTCTTAATGATTGAGGATAATGAACAATTGTGTTGTGTTGAGCCAACAAGCTCTTGCCTTATGCGTTGAGCTGCAGCTGCCTTTTTCAAGCAAACATCTCAATGTTGCAATGCTCCTGCCATTGGAAATATATTTTTTTCAGCATGCCGCCGAAATGAGGAGTGAGGGCAAAGGGACAAAATCTCTGTCATTAGTCTAATTAGTCTAAGAGATCCTCTGCAGTGAAGAAAGCACACTTGACTTGAACCTCGCTTAACAGAATTCATCATCCACTCAGTTTGAGTGTTTCTTGACTCTCCTCCAAGGAGAAAAGGTGAGGCCTGCTGAATAATAATGCTCGAAACCACTGCGAGTAAAATATATTTTTTTTTGTCATGTCTGTTAATCCACACTGTTTTATTCATGACAGGCAGTTGAAATCGGCAGGGGAGACCTACAAGTGGTCCCCGCGCTGTCATCATTCGTCTCCTTCTCCAGCTCGTGCTCTCAGAGGAAATGGAGGTAGGTCTCCTCATTGGCAACATTGTGTGCGCATGTGCGGGGTGAATCAGCCGGGAACGAGATTGCCTCTGGTGGGGGCACGCGAGGGGTCGCCCTTTTGGACTCTCACCTGATTGATGAGTTAAAGTAGAAATGACATTCTGCCTCCTATAAAGGTCACATTGCTTATTATACCGCCGCTTGCCGGCCTATTTACGTCCACAAGATCTTTTGGAAAGGGGTGATATGCAAGACTGTCGGTCTCTAAAAACTAAAGGCAAACTCGACAATATTTGGTTGCTGATTGACTCAGCCTAGACGTCTCATCAATCACTAAAACAGTCTTTATCCAGCTGGAAAATATCTCCACCCATTTTTATTTCTAGTAAATTTATTATTACAACAATCTGGTGATGTGATGGTCAGTGGTATCAAACAGCAACACATTTTAGAGTCAATGCACCGTCGATTCGGAGTCTATGAAACAAGTCAGCGTTGGTCTCTGGTTCCAAATAAGACAGGAAGGTTAGGCCGCCATCTTGTCAACTGAGCTCCTTCTTCAAAATGGCAGCCCGACACCCCCCCTCCTTCTACTTGTCTGTTTGTGTCCTTCTCCATTAGCTGGCTGGCTATCTCAGCTATTTCATTTGTAGTTTTTTTTTTTTCTTGCCTTAAACTGCAGTTGTTATCAATTTTGCTCATATCTTACCTGGCTAGCTATTTGCTATCGATTAGCTATCTGGCTAGCTGGGTGGCTATCTCGCTAGCTTTCTCTCTAGCTATCTTGCTAGCTATCCATTTCCGGTTTGAGTAAACGCTAGTGCATGTGGCTGCCGCCGCTCTCCCGCAGAAAAACATCTAACAGTGACTGTTAAGTGACCTTGACAGTTTTGAAAGACGCTTAAAAATGATATGTATTATTATTTTAGTCCGGTTGGTAAATATCAACAATTATTCATTGCTAGTCATTCTTGGAGCTGACATAATGACTTAAAATGAGGCTGGATGTTTTGCTTCGATTAGCTGGCAACCAGTTCAGGGTGTACCTGGCCTACTGCCTGAAGACAGCGGAGATAAGTTCCAGTACGGCCTAACATATTTGCACTGTGCCCATTTCCACCTTTTGCTTTAATTCATTCACTGCCATTCACGAATTTATTCAGGAATTGAAAGTATGATGTAGAGCAGCATTCCCGAATGTATTCGTATTTTTTTTTCTCTTTTTTCATGCTTGGGTGCAGATAGAGCACTGGTCTGTCCTCTGGCAATGTTTTTCCCTTCCACAAGGGGGCAGAATTTCCCCTTTTCCCCATATTCGCGCTTTGTTGCAGCTTCAGCTATTGTTAAAGCACTATATAAAACCAATACGTATGTATTTTGTACATCCGCCCTCATTTGAAGCTCATATAACTCCAAACCCATTTAATTTAGGAAGTAACTCTTTTTTGATTAAAGAAGAGAGTCTAAGGCAGGGGTCTCAAACTCAATTTACCCGGGGGCCGCTGGAGGCAGAGTCTCGGTGAGGCTGGGCCGCATCAGGATTTCCACAAGAAAAGCACAGATAAAACATTCCAATGTTGTCAAAATCTTTATTTTTAACATACAAAAAAAGGAGTTAAATGAATAAATGGAAAAATGAATAAAAAATAAATTAACCAGCAATAAATAAATCAAATGATTATAATATCATAAGGCAGATACAGGCGACTGAAAAAAACACAGGAAAACTAATTATTATAATAAAGTTTCAAATGTCTGTATTCACAGTTCTTTAACCTTTAACTTTCTTAACATAAATAAAATATTGAACATGAACTGTCCAAACATGGCTTCTATTGCCTACTTGTTCAGCTCCCCACACAAGTTTCATTCATATCAATCATGCGGGCCGCACTAACATTAATCTTTCATATCAAGGCGGGCCGCACAATATTCTTTCGGGGGCCGCATTTGGCCCGCAGGCTGCGAGTTTGACACCACTGGTCTAAGGTTTCTAACACATAATTACATGTTTACGTAGTCCTAAAATTCAATATTCTGTTGGTCCTGGAATTCGAGTGACAATGACAAAAACCCTGGCACTGCAGTGGACATATTTTTGCACATCTGGCAGTGAATACGTTGAAATGAAAGCATTCTTGCTTTTTGCGACCTCCTCTGCCACGCTTCACTTTTCCCAAAGCGGGCAGCATGCACAAGTTGACTATTTGCCTGACAGTTAACAACCTTAATGGGATGTCGGCTGCAGAGTGAAGCCAGCACGGTGGGAAACTCAATCAGTTCCCTTCAATTAGTGAGTGATTAACGTTGGGTCAGAGACATGCGAGTGACCTTGTGGCCTGTTAACGACTTGAAGCCGATCAATGCACCCAAGCAGCCTTCAAGCGGATGGACCAACAGATGAATAGCATCCTTCCTCAGCCTTCATGTCCTCATCACATGCATTCTTTTAGCTGCTACCGTTTTCGTGCCGAGTGGCTGCTGCAATCTTAGCTCTGCTTACAATTGGACATTTGCTTGTGGCTTTCCTAAAGGCACTAGAGGAAAAAAAATCAATAAACACGCCAAAGAGAATTCTATGTATTTATCTTGGACTTTCTGTAATGAGATAAAATTCCTAGTGTGTAGAGCCAGATCATGTGCAAAACACAAATGATGACCTCATTTGAAGGCACCCACTTGATTCTGTCCACATAGCGAAATATTTGGGCTATAAAATCGGTCAACGAGGAGGTTTACATCGAGTTTTTAAAAAGCCAAATAAGACAATTGTGGTTATTTTCCCCTCGTGTGTTTATATGTCATTTAAAAACCCAAAATACTGCCAACATTTGGATTTTAAAAAGCGTTACTTAACTGCATTTCAATGTATTTGTATTATTATTAGTATATATTATATATAATAATAATTATTATTATTATTCATTATGTATTACAGTAAAGTCTCGTTATATCGATATTCAAGGGAGTCCGAAAAAATATCGATATAACAGGGACTATCGATATATCCGACCCTGTTTGCATGTAATTTTCTCCGTGCGTGCATAGAAATAGTATCGATATAACCGGGACTATCGATATATCCGATATCGATATAACGAGACTTTACTGTATTTATTATTATTATTGCTGGGTCCGAGAGGATTATTATTCATCTGTGCTGTATGCCATGCATATTAGCATATTTGACAATAAAGCTGACTTTGACTTTGACTTTGATTATTGTTATTGTTATTATTATTGTTCTTACTGTTGTTGATGTTATTATTGTTGTTAATTTTGTTATTATTGTTGCTGTAAAGTGTCCTTGAGCGTTTTGAAAGGCGCTTATAAATGATATTTATTATTATTATTATTATTATTATTATTATTATGTGATTGTGCAGCTCCTTCTGCTGTATACGTATTGGCCACCCGAGGGCAGTATAATACATGCAAACTCATAACGATACATGATCTTTTCCTTTCGGCTTTTCCCTTCAAGTGGTCGCCACAGCAAATCAGTAACCTCCATCTTCAGAAAAAGTAATAATACTTGGATGGATTTTATTTGTAAGTGCATTTCAAAGCCCTCAAGGACACTCTACAGTCACAGGATAAGAAAATGTTTTTTTTTCTTCACGAGAGCAGCAACAGCCAGACGCACCAGCCTTTATTCAACCCGGAAGTAACTCAAATCTAAAATGGTCATCGGCACAATAACATTTAAAGAAGGTCAAACTACTCCCGGAAAGCTAAGTTATTGCATTCAATTCCCTACATGGCGCCAAAGTGTGTCATTATTATTATTTGTTTTGGACAATAATTGAGTCGGTCGGTTTATGGCAGTGATCTAAACGTACTTTGTTGAAATATTCGTTATGTCAAGGGTCAAAACTCCATGACAGACGCCAACTCTATTCATTAGCCGCCCTATGGTGTTTTACATTGTGAGCCTGAATATTTTTTTTAAGGTAAAGCTATCTGGCTGTTAAATATGCACAGCGTGAACCCTTCAGTTTTAAAGGACAACCGACATCACATTTTTGTTTCCTAACTGACATCAGACAAACGTTTTATAGCATCTAAAATACCCAAAACACGCAGTATGATATTTTTATTCAAATGCAAAACACCAATGAACATGACTTAAAGTGTCCAAAATCTGCAAAAAATTGAGCTGTGAATTGGGCATTTTCAGAAAGTCCCGCCCCCAGTTCGTGACGTCACGCCAGGACGTCTTGCATTGCTGGAGAATCAAAACAATGGCTTCAGATTCGGAGAATATGCTTTCTTGTTCCACATCCAGTGAGGAATATGATTCAAATAGTTCTGAAGAGGAAAGCATACATGTTTGCAATCGATTAAAGAATTTATTATTATTATTCCGTGCCATTTTGAGGCAACATTGGGGGGAAATGTCTCACCCAAAAAGAGGCAGAAAATGGCCACCGAGCTGTTGTGAGGAATGAATCAGCTCGTTTCCACAGGTTGATAAATTCCTTCCATGGAGCTTGGACGCCCTCTTCTGGCTCTTTCTGGTGCAACAGGAGGTTCTCAGACCAAACAAGCATTGACGTGATGCAAGGACTGCTACAATGTGTCCTTTTTTTTTCGGTCAGGGGCGTTCCTTCAGTGACGTCACGTGAGGACTCGTCACCAACTCAAAAACAAGACTTCCTGAATGTTCAGAGCGAGTCTTAAAATGTAAAATATAGCTATATGCGGTGGAATCTTTGTAAGATACGCTCACTAGAAGTCAATTGAAGCCATTTTACAATTTATGGACACAACTTGTCTGGAGATGTCGGTTGTCCTTTAAGTTTTGCATCGAGCAGCTTCAATCCTTTTTTCCCCCCAACTATCTGCCAACGTGCTGTTTGTGATGTGCGGTCACTGCTATCTGACTGTATTCATATCTCCAATATATAAGCTCAGGTTAAAAATAAATAAATCATTTTTTTAAACTTTTTTTAATACATTTGGCATTTTACCCCCATGCATGTTCGCAATTTAAACCTTGTCGAAAGGCTGATTGCAGCTCGACTAATTAGAAGTCATCAGCGAATGGTATCGTTGGATATCAGCCAGTACACGTCTCAATACCTGATCTTGGCGTATTATGTATTGTGAGAGGTAATGATTCCATCGATTGGCATAGCTTATATTTTGTCTCAACCCAGCTGTTTCCTTTATCCATCACGTGCGTCTCCACCTTTACACACAAAAAAATTCAATTTCCATCCTCCACACTGCATCCTTTTATGATTATTGCCCCCGCCCCCTTCAGCTTTTAAGCTGATGGAATTGTCTCCGTCTGCCTTTTGCTGACTCCGTCTGATTCCCCTTCGCCTCCTGACTTGAAGTTGTTCATTGGGTGCTTCTCCTCCACTCTCCCTCTAAGTCATTTAGTCGGAGGAAAGAAGGAAATGAGTTGAGAGCTTTGGCAAGGCCAGTGGAAGGGTTAAAAGGTTTCTAGTGAAGAGCAAAACGTCAAAACGTCTCCTCTCACATTGGGATTCCAAATGTCCCTTTTCAACGTGGCCCTGGATTGTTCGGTGCAGGATGCGGGCTGCCCTTTAACGCTTTGTGCTTTTGTTTTCGAATTGTGCTCCCATGGAATGGCTCACTTGAAACATCTTGATTACTTCCTTCGCTTCCTGTTGACAAATGAAACGTCTCGTGTGGAATTAGATAAAGGTGTGCAATTATTTCATTGTACAGTGATACCTCAGTTTACGAACTTAATTGGTTCCCAGAAAGTGTGTGTAAGGCAAAAAGTGTGTCTTCCAAACATTAATTTCCCATAGGAAACCATTAAAAATGAGAATAATCCATTCCCAGGTCCCCATAAAACATAATTTTCTACTAAATAAGCCTTAAAACGACACAAATATATTCGTTGTACTAAATTCATCCTGTCTACTTGATAACTAATGTTAAGCAGATTCCTTACTTACAGACAGTGTATTGTAGGTGTTCAAATACCTGACATGTTTCGGCGACTACTTCCGCCTTCGTCAGAGTGTCACGGATGTTGCTGTAACGCGCCATTTTCAGCTGGTGTTGCTATGAGGGCGTGACCTACCTGTCAGAACTGACAGGCAAGCCACGCCCCCCGCTGTCCGCTCGTCCCTCCAGGATGCTGCTCCAGGTAGTAGAGAGCATGTAAGCTCCCTCATCCCTGTTGATGGTCCTTGGTCCTCGCTTTCGGATTTCAATGGCCTCCCTGATCCAGCGCTGATGTTTGTTGTCTTCGGTGCGGATGAATCCAACCAAATTTTTTGGTTGGTTTTGGTTGGATTCATCCGCACTCACTGTCCCCTGCTAGCTGCTTTTCATTCATCCAAATCAACAGAAGTTTTTCAACTGCTTCTATTGCATGAGACTGTTGCTTATACAACACAGAATTAACCCTAGCCACACGTAACAATGGTCGACTTAGCATACTGGTAGTGGGACGTTAAGTCACACAAGCGCACACCTCGTTCGTGTGTTTCGATGATCTCCTTCTTCTACTCAACTGTAATTTTCTTTAATGTCTTCTTAGACTTAACACTGACCTATGGTGGGGTCTTTTTCGGTCCCATGAGAGCAAAAGTACTCCACCCGGTAACAAACTACGTCTGCATTCAAAGAGGGTGTGTGGAAAACTAGTCCGCCAGCCACCGTGGCGCTCTGTGGTTTAGTTCGTCCGCCGAAAAGTAGTTTGCATGCCAAGATTATATTCTCGCGAATTTCATGTTCATACGGCGAAAAATTTGTTAGCTAAAGCGTTCGTAACCCAAGGTATTACTGAACATTGCTTATTGGCTGCAGGTTTTCTTACTTTGTGCTTTATTGCTGCTCATTGGCTTATTTTTACCTTGTGCCAACGTCCACTTTTGGATCACAAGTGGACACATTGATCATGACCATTTGTCATAAAAAACAAAGAGCCATTCAGCAGGCGCAAGTACGTCCATATGTACTATCTTTGTGACTGCTTTATTTTCTGTATGTGATAGTTGTCCATGTTAGGTGATCTGTTACAGCTACAGCCGTTTCTATTTGCTATTTAGCTGGCTATCTAGCTAGCTAGCAAGCTTTCTATTTGCTATCTAGCTGGCTATCTATCTAGCTAGCTAGCTGCTAGCTAGTTATTGGCTATCAATTAGCTAGCAAGCTAGCTTGCTATCTATTTGAGTTACTGGCGCGTATGACTGCTGCTGCTCACCCATAGAAAAACTTATCCTGTGACTGTAAAGCGACCTTGAGAGTTTTGAAAGGTGCTTATAAATGAAATGTATTATTATAAAAATCAACATGCATTGTATTGTATTTTACTCATTCAATCTCTGTGTGCTCTTCGACTTTTATTCTTTTGAGAACTGTTGATATATTCTTTTTGAGCACATTTTAAAAAATAGATAAATATCATCACATAGTCTCAGAGATGCTGTTGGGCCATTTACGTGCTCCTTCGCACTCACATTATTGAAAATGTAAGCACAAAACCCAACAGGCTTACTGCCAGGTGGCTGGGGGCAAATTTGTCTTTATCAGCGTTGTTCGTTTTAAGCAACTGTGGCATTGATCTTTTTCATTATTTTGACCAAAGTTCATTGAACTCCGCAACGGTTCCTGGTTGTGTTTCACATCCTTTCAGACCACCGCAATCAATCATTATTCCCATGAAAACATCTGTCGCCCTCTGCAACTTATGTCTGCTTTGCTTGGTACAAGCGTGGCCGCCGCTGGCAGCGGATGTGCACGCTGCTTGCTCGTATGCAGTAGAACGAGTCAACTGAATGATCCTGTGGCCTTTTACTACCATGTCTTTCTGTGGCCAAAGCCGTTTGACAAAATAGCTGCCTCTTTATGAAAGTCCTTAGTACTTGGTCACCTGTGAATGCAACTTTTGCAACTTGGCAGACTTCCACTCACAAATTTCCACTGTACAAAGGCTGTTCGAAATGAGAAGAAATTAAATATCAGCACTGTTAAACTTGCTGATAACAAGGTGATTATGAATGGTCCTTCTACTGCACAGGTGCCAAAGACAAGGCCCGGGGGCCAAATCTGGCCCGCCACATCATATTATTCAGCCCATGAAAGCAAATCAAATTTGGGAAATTTCATGATGCTTGCTAAAGTCTGAACCAAAATTTCAAACTGTACCATGTAAACCACGATAATGGTCAATATGTTTTTACTTCAAATTGGAAAAGTAGTTATTCATAAACATTTTATGTGCTCCATGTGGAATATGTGGAAGGGAATCTACATTGTAATGGCTTCCCCAAATTCATGAAGGCCTTCGCGGGGAAATCCAATCTACAATGTGGCGCGCGACAACAAATGAGTTTGACACCCTTGTTCTACAGGATAGGTTAGATCAGGGGTGTCAGTCATTTTTTGCAGCGGGCCACATTGTGGTTATGGTTTCCTCTCGAGGGCCGTTATGAATTCGGGGAACCCATTAGAATGTTTAAATCCCTTCAAATATTACATATAGAGCACACAGCAAATTAATGAATAACTCGTTTTCAAATCTGAAGTCAAGAATAATGACTTTTATTGTGGTTGACATCCAAAAATATGACATTTTGGCTCAGATTTTAGCAATCATCATGGACTTTAACTAGTTTGATTTGCTTTCGCGGGCCGAAAAACATGATGTGGCGGGCCGGATTTGGCCCGCGGGCCTTGACTTTGACACCTGTGAGTTAGATTGACTGGAATTCCTGTGCCCTCTGCCCTGCCAAAAAAATGATTAAAATGTAAATATCTATTTATTACATATTTTATATAATTCCAATCAAATATGAGATTTTACTTTATACCAACTCTATTTTGAATGTCACCCAAGTATTTTAGTATGCGCCACAGATCATGCAGGGGCTCCAAATAGTGCAAATAATGGAGCCATAGCTGCAATCGACTCAAAGCCTGAGCACCAACTTTTGATCTTAAGGACTTAATTCCAGAAATGTTAATATAAATTGAAGCAGCAAAACTGTCAAAACAGAATTTGGTGTCGCCATGTTTGTAACATGTATTTGTGATCTGTGTATTTTGTGTGATATTTAAAGCGGGTCGTGCATGTCAACCCTAGGCCTTCAGTAGTGCTACGTCTGAATCAATCCACAGCTGCAAGTGGGGTGTGATTTACTACACGTCCACTAGAGGATGCCATTAGCCAGGAAATAACTTGTGACTTGACAAAACATAAGAAATATTGTACTGTCATTAAACGGTTCGAATTTTTATTATGAACATGTGGATTCGTGATAACCGCATAAAACTGCAATATTATTTGCTGTTTTTGCTAGCTTCAAAGCTGTCCAACCTTTCTTAATAATGTCCATCTATTCTTGAAAAGTCAGTTTTGAAAATGGCTTGAACAGTATATCTGCAACCAAATCCATTTGTTCTCCTCCTTGAGCCTTTGTGGGTTGACAACACCACGATTAAATCGACACAACCATATATTTGCTTCTGCAGTGCGCTACAGATACAGTGTGCTAGCTCTGACCAGTATGCCCTTATCATTAGCGGCTAGTAATACTATGGCTAGTGACTAGCCAATCGTGACGAGCCAATCATAGTTTGTGAAAACTCAGAAGTTTTCAGTGCCTTCCAGCAGGCCTTGGGTAGCCAACTCGAAATCTGATTGGTTAAAGAAACAGAGTCATTTACGCATTTAATGCTCCTGGGCCTGCAGAACTGATTGTGAAGGCGTCCAGATAGATATCTGACATTGGTAACAAATGATGGCTGAAATGTGATTGGTTAAATGCTTAAATGTGAAAACACACATCTGGAAGCAGCACAACAGGGGAAAAGTAATGAAAGGAAGCTGAGGGAAAATTTTGAATTATTTTATAAGAATTCACAGACAAAATAAAATTAACATCAGTCCATGATTCAGATATTTTTAGGCCAGCAGAGAAGGCTTTGCAGGCCTTGACGGTCTGCCACTGTTTTTTTAAGTACATTGATACCTCGGTTTACGAATGACCTTATGACCTTTTCAGTTTATGAACGCTAAATTTCTGAAAATATGACCTTGGCAAACAAACCTTTTTCGTACACAGAGCTGCCTCAATGAGTGATGTGTCGTTCGCAAACGAGCCCGTTCTTCTCACAACAAAATGGCAGATGACTGTTTTTGTCCTCTTTTCCCCTCCCCCAGTCTTCAGTTAAAGCCATGTGATAGGTCAAGTACGCAGCAGTGACGGGAGGTGTTTTAAACATTAAAGAGACAGGCAGAAGACAGTGAGAGAGTTTCAACTTTGATAGTTCAAAGGCAGAGTTTAGACTGCAAGGTTAAAATATCCCATCAATCAGGCTCCACAAACAACCCGCACAAGTCATCTGTACACTTGATGCAAAAAGCTATTAACCCAGCTAAACAAAACACAATTGATGAGGAAATAGGTAAAATTCTCACAAAGAAAGCATCTACAAGGGATCATTCCTCAAGATGGTGAAAGAAGAAGGTTACGTTCTTCATCAAGTGTTTAATGCTGATGAAACCGGCCACTCCATTCCATCAAGCCATCAACGACCATCACAAAGGTAAATAAAATGACTTTATTATACAGTACAGTTTATTTATTTAATTATAATACCATAGCACATTTATTATCCATAAAATAAGGTATATTTTGCGTCGTTTTCAGGTTTAGAAAATTAGAAAGTAGAAAATTATATTTTATGGGGACCTGGGAACGGATTATTCTCATTTTAATGGTTTCCCATGGAAAATTATTTTTGGGGATACACACTTTTCGCCTTACACACTCTGTCTGGGAACCAATTAAGTTCGTAAACCAAGGTATCACTGTATACAGTTTACATAAAAAAAAAACAAACAGGAAACGTGTGAAAGTTCAACTTGTATCCATCTGTGTGACAGTGTAAAATAGACAAAAAAAATCCAATTAAAAATGTCATTGCGATATTGGGTGGTGGGCACAGAATGACAATGCCACCTTGTAGGGATTCATAACTTCATAACTCAGAGAGGGAGTGTTCTGTTTCTTTCCGTGTTTGCTACTTTTTTGATGGATGCCAATGCTGGAATAAGAGGAGATGGGTACTAATCCTGTTTTTTTTGTGCAAGGATGACTAGTCGACAAGGGGACAGGTAGCTACTAAGGATGGAGATGACCAGGCATCCAGATACTGAGCGAGTGAGCCGAAGAGGAGGCTCAGACGAAAGGGGTGATGTCACCTCCGAGAAGCAGCCAATGAGGGGGAGGGGAGGGGGCGAGCACGCCCAAAGAAGGGTGTGTTTTTTTTCTATCACTGCAGCATCAGCACACTGCCGAGCTGCGCGCAGTCACCACGCAGGCCAGACCGCAGCAGACGAGGCGGAAACTCATCTGTTTGAGGAGTCGTGAGAGGAAAGAAGCATCCTTGCGCAGGTAAGGAGCAGCTCTTGTGCACGCAGACCCTTTGAGGAGAGGGCGGGGGGTAATAATAATAAAAGAGAGTGTGTAATGAGTTTCCTGTTGGGCTACAGATCAGGCATTATTTCCTGAAACATTTCACATTGGAATTGTGTCCTGCGTGACGTTTTTATTATGAAACGAATGACGGACGATACACTTGAGGTGTGTCATGCATGTCAACACACTTGCAACACATCATTGTATCCCTTGATATTGCAATGATGACGGAATAATCTCGATGTTAGGCACCTCTACTTGCGTCTCTCTCCTTGATTGGTGGGATTTAACCCCTTGCGGTTTGCATTCAACAGGGTCTCACCTGACTTTCTTCAAGCTTATGATGCTGCCATTTTCCATTCGCACATATTTGGCACAAGTGAGTTTTAAAAAAGATTTCGTTGCATTTTTCCAACCTCCTTCCACATAAGATGCCTGGGTTGTACATGTACACACCGTAATTGCAACATGCTGCGAGGGTTTTGATTCAGGTGAAGCTTTATGGCTTTTGACTTTTTTATTGGAACAACGCATACGAAAGCTCTGTGGATAAGAAAATAATTATTGATTCAAATTGGAGCTGGCCAAAGAGATACAGGCAGAAGGAAATACAGATGTGTGACAGTACAGGATATTTAGGGTGGGGCAGCTTGCGCTGACGTCTGCCTGAAGTGCGTGTGCATGAATATGTGCTTGATTGCGCGCACACAGGTAAATACTAGCATAAAAATTGGGCACTAACCTTGCTGGCGTCATGCTCTATCGCTTTCCACGACAAAGACATACTTGATGTGACCTTCTAGTTGCTATTGCTTGAGAAGATATCATTTTGTCCTGTTTTACAGATAAAAAATAAATTTAAGTTAAATTCTTGTCTCATAGGGTCCCATCCCTCATAGGGATTCATAATACGGGGTCAGAAGTCGCTCTTTCACACCGCAGAGAAGATAATTGGCGAAGGATGGCGAAGCATCAATAATAACCTCATAAAAGTGCAATATTATTTGCTATATTATGACAGATTCTGAGCTGTATAACCTTTCTTAAAGGACAACCGACGTCACTTTTTTTATTTCCTAACTGACATCAGAAAAACGTTTTATAGCATCTAAAATACCCAAAACACGCAGGCTGATATTTTAATCAAATGCAAAACACCAATAAAAATGACTTAAAGTGTCCAAAATCTGCAAAAAAATTGAGCTGCGAATTGGTCGTTTTCAGAAAGTCCCGCCCCCAGTTCGTGACGTCACTCCAAGACGTCTTGCATTGCTGGAGAATCAAAACAATGGCTTCAGATTCGGAGAATATGCTTTTTTGTTACACATTCAGTTATGAATATGATTCAAATAGTTCTGAAGAGGAAAGCATGCATGTTTGCAATCGATTAAAGAATTCTCACCCAAAAACAGGCAAGAAAATAGCCACCGAGCTGTGAGGAATGAATCAGTCTGTTTCCACAGGCTGATACATTCCTTCCATGGAGCTTGATTCCTTCTGCTGGCGGCTTTTGGATGTAACACAAGGGTTTCAAAAAAACAGTACAGCAAAATACATTGACGTGATGGAAAGATGCTACAATGCGTCTCTTTTACGGTAAGGAGGCGGTCCTTTTCTGACGTCACGTGAGGACTCGTCACCAACTCAAAAACAAGACTTCTTGAATGTTCAGAGCGAGTCTTAAAATGTAAAATATAGCTATATGCGGTGGAATCTTATTAAAATACGCCCAGTAGAAGTCATTTGAAGCCATTTTACAAATTATGGACACAACTTGTCCGGAGGCGTCGGTTGTCCTTTAAAGCAACTGTTTCATCGACATCGCATTTAATGCTCCAGGGCCGGCAGGACTGATTGTAAAGCCGTCCAAGTACATTCCTGACTCTTGTAACAAATGATGTCTGAAATGTGATTGGTTAAATGCTTAAATACGAAAACGCACATTTAGAAGCAGCAAAACAGGGAAAAAGCAATGAAAGAAAGCTGAAAGACAATTCGGAATTATTTAATAAGAATTCATGGACAAAATATAATTCACATGAGTGTGTGATTCAGATATTTTTAGACCAGCAGAGAAGGCCTTGCAGGACCTGATGGCTCACCACTGCCATTTTACCAGGCCTATATTCTTTATCTTCTGTGGAAAAGTATCAATATGACTGCAGCTGACTGAAGCACATGTCTCCGCAACCTCTCTTTCTTCCCATGATATCTGTCTGCACTGTCAAAGCACACATTCTTACTAGTAAGGCTCATTACGAACAAAAACTGCAATTGGGCATCGAAATTACTGTGAAAGTACAGTAAAGTCTCGGTATATCGATATTCTCGGGAGTCTGAAAAAATATTGATATAACCGGACTATCGATATATCCGATATTGCGGCATGTAAATTTTCTCCTTGCGTTCATAGAAATAGTATCGTAATAAGCAGTACTATCGATACAACCGATATCGATATAACGAGACTTTACTGTAAAGCAAAAAAAAAAAAAAACAACAAAGATTTACAGGTAGTTTGAGTTGGATGACAAAAAGCAGCTGGCATTCATCCAAGGACAGTTTTCCGGTAAGTGCGGAGGAGGAAGGCGTGTTTAGTTTTCTCCTTTTTTAGCCTCGGGACACTTTCTCCTCCACTTGAGCATAGGCGTATTTGTGCTGCAGAAACAATAGCAATAGGGGTTAGCACAGAATATTTCATTTTCGGATGCTTTTTATTTTATATTTTTTACTTAGCTTATTTTTAGTCCAAATCAAAATTTGCCAAGTGGCTGACATCTTGCCTGGTCCCCGAGGCCTCCTGCAGAATGTCCGGTGGTCTTTCCATGTTAAATGTTACTTGATACGGCCGAGCGTTGTAAAAGCCTGCACGCCATGCACGAGGCAGTGGTCAGGAGTGTTTGTTAACATTTTAACATGATGCTCAGTGTCTGTGTCATTATCATGAAGGTCGAGTGTCGTCTTTGATGTAATGCAGTGGCGGACCGTCAACGCCTGCAAAGCTTTCTCTGCTGGCCTAAAAATATCTGAATCACGGACTGATGTGCATTATATTTTATCAAGGAACTCTTATTTTAATTTCAAATTGTCTTTCAGGTTCCTTTCATTACTTTTCCCCTGTTACACTGCTTCCAGATGTGTGTTTTCGTGTTCAAGCATTTAACCAATCACATTTCAGCCATCATTTGTCACCAGAGTCAGAAATGAACCCGGACGCCTTCACAATCAGCTCTCCGGGCCCTGTCACTTCAAATGTGACAATAAAACTGTTGCTTTAACCAATCAGATTGAGTTTTTTTTTTGAGATTTTAAGCAACCCAAACCAGGGCCTTCAACGTCAGAGTCTTCACATACTATGATTGGCTAGTCACTAGCCAATCATGATATCACAAGCCGCTATAATGACAGGAGCATACTGGCCATTTTCAAGATGGACTTTGCTATTGAAATTGCTATCATTTAGAAAGGTCGGTCATTTATTTCCTGGCTAATGGTAACATCTAGTGGACTTAGTAGTAAATCACACCACCCTTTTTTCAGTCTGGATTGATTCAGACATAGCACTATTGAAGGCCTAGCGATGAAATCCATGCCCCGCCACGGATGTAATGTAATCAGAAGAAATTCAGTGAAAAGAAATTCAGCCCTTCTTTTTTTAAAGCATTGTCTGAGAGAATTCAGTGAAAAACGAGAGCAACAAATTTGATGGAAAGCTTCCGAAATAAAAGGTTGTTGGCAAGCAACATATTTCACTCTTATATCATGAAAGAATTTGCTCAAGTGACTTCATGAACTAACCCGGCACATGTCCAGTATTGAATGTTTTGCCCACACTGGTGTTCCAATACCCAAAAACTATAGAGTTGAATCTTTCCCTATGTAGTTCCAAGCAACACTGAAATGATGTAAGAGACAGGGTAAACAAACATCTGCTGGGTCTCACAATCCAAGGTGAAGAAATCGTCTTTGCCAGAAATGTATTCTACTCATCAATTTCACTGTTGTGGTCTCAAACTCATTTTGCCAAAAGTACAGTAAAGTCTCGTTATATCGATATCGGATATATCGATAGTCCCGGTTATATCGATATTTTTTCGGACTCCCTTGAATATCGATATAACGAGACTTTACTGTAGTCCTTTTTCAATTGCGTGCTATGCAAAATAATCCGTCCCTACACACTCTTCAGTTGTGTTTAACATGCAAGGTAAACACAACCGGCATTCATTCTTCGGTTTGTAACTTTATTTGAATGTCGATCCATAAAATGTGAGAGACGACCGATTGGCCTCGAGCTTTTAATAATTCAGCTCATGGCAATAACCTGCATGCGTTTGACGGCAATTTGTTAGTAGTTACTCCCTGGGCTGACGGGCTGACCGCTGTTCAAAGGCAACCCAGTGCTGGCTTGAGAGGAGAGAATATGTCAAAAACAACACTTTGAAAGATGGAGAATTGGCACACTTTGTGTTGCTGCACACACGAACCACTGCACCTTGAGTGTGCAGTCAGCTCACGCTGCTCTGAAAACGGCTACTGTTTGCCGCAGAAGGGGTCCATCATCCACCTTCTGGGAGTCAAGTGGTGCTGGGGGTGGAGGTTGACGTCCTGTTATAAAAGAATACATTGTGGTGATTTAGGGAGCCTGAGGTCAGGTGGACTGACAAGCTGTCTTCTCTCAAAGATCACAGGAGAGCTTGGAGGGGGAGGGAAGGAGGCCCTGCAAATGAGGAGAATTGAATTGGTGGTGAGGGGAGGAAAGCAGAGCGTGAGATGGAAAAAAATGATTTGAAAGTGAGTGCAGGCATGAGAGTTGGTCGTAAGTCGCGGCCATCTTGTTACACCTTCCACCCGCATAACCACAAGGCAGTGTACGGCGGTGGCTTGCAAAATGACTCAGCCAACTTACACGTCTTCACATTTCTTGTACAAAAGCTTTATTTTACTGTCAACCTAAACATCAATGTTTTACAAATTTCTCCATTGTGAGACAAAGGTTTTCTTTTCTTATGGCTTGTATTTCAGGAAGTCAAATTGCTTTGCCTTGAAGGCCATTTAGCTTAATGATAACAAAAGGCAACCGACAGGCTAACATAGTAGCATCACTATCTGATTCTGAATCCATTCAGCATCCGACATTTAAACACAAACTGCAGAATGAGGCACCCTATTTGTCTGCAGAGCGCCAATGCGTATGTGGAACTGCCGTGGCTTGGAATTGAAGCGGATTTACATAGGATGGAAGATGTGAGACAATCTCGTCTCGTCAATGGATACTACAGCTTTGCGTTTGCTTTCAAAACTTTTTACCATGACATCTCTGATCCACTGGTAAAAAGGATGTTTTGATCCTCTCCTCTTTCATCTAGAACTGCTTCATACAACAAAGATGGTGCAGAAAGTGCTTACGATTTAATAGCTGTCTGTGTCTTTGTGTTGTCATATTATTTCTTATTTTTTTTGGTTGTTTTGACTTCAAGACGGCGCCGCAAGAGTGGCTGCCTTTACAGCAGCTCCTCTATTTTGTTTTTCAACTTTTTCCTCTCCTTTCCTCTTACTTTCATGACTTTGCTGCTGTGAAATGTAAATAATCTCCACTGCGAGACGAATAAAGGCCAATCCAATCAAAAAAAAAGTGAGTGAAAGGAATGTGTGGCAAATGTGAATTTACATGAAAAGATAAGAATCAAACATGGGTATGATTCTGACTTTTAGATGCCAAAGGCCTGGAAATGAATCCCATATATGACCCTTTTGCTGGCATGTTTTATTTTTGTCTCTGTGACAGAAGTGTCTTTGTGTGAGTGGCAGAAAATCCCCGGCAGCGTATCTTCATCTGCAGCGCAATGAAAGACGCGTTATAGCCGCCATTGCTGCGGAGAATGGTCCACTAAATTGACCTTCTGTCTGCTGCGTTTCTTGACAGCCTTTGTGAACAAGGCCGTTGATGCCAAACAGCCTCTACTTTTGCACATACCGACAGCACAACATTTCAAGCAACAATCAGCAACAATGGTTTGGCACATCGACAAATCCATGCATGATTTAGTTCAGGGGTCGGGAGCCTTTTTGACTAAGAGAGCCATAAAAGTAAAATATTTAGAAATGTTTTTCAGTGAGAGCCACACACGCGAGCGCACGCTTACACGCGCGGCCACTTCTCAACAAAATGTCAATGTATGATTTAAAATAACTTGATAGTACTCACCGTCAACATGAATAGTTTTCCGTTCCTCATGATTTGTAAAAATCCAGCCAAACAATCGGAATGAAAGTCAACTTGTCGGGTCCATAGGCGAAGTTACTGCTAGCTAGCCTGCACACAGCTCATTAGCTTCGACACTTGCTATCTGCAATATACTTCTCGCAAAAGTATATTGATGCTAACGTTGACACGGGGCTTGTTAAAATATCACTGACATTCGACTGTTTCATCGATGTGATTGTTTCATTGCAAATTAGAATCGCGAATCCTCCCGTACATTCAAGCTGGAGCGTACTCGTCTTTTTTTTTTTTTTTTTACTCGACGGGCTCATTTAAAGGACAACCGACGTGTCCGGACAAGTTGTGTCCATAATTTGTAAAATGGCTTCAAATGACTTCTACTGGGCGTATTTTAATATGATTCCACCGCATATAGCTATATTTTATGTTTTAAGACTTGCGCTGAACATTCAGGAAGTCTTGTTTTTGAGTTGGTGACGAGTCCTCACGTGACGTCAGAAAAGGACCGCCCTTTACCGTAAAAAAAGACACATTGTAGCGGTCCTTCCATCACGTCAATGTCGTTTTTGAAACCCTTGTGTTACATCCCAAAGCCGCCAGCAGAGGGAGTCAAGCTCCATGGAAGGAATGTATCAACCTGTGGAAACGGGCTGATTCATTCTTCACAGCTCGGTGGCCATTTTTCTTGGCTCTTTTTGGGTGAGACATCCCCCCGCCCGTTTGCCTCAAAATGACACGGAATAAATTCTTTAATCGATTGCAAAGATGTATGCTTTCATCTTCAGAACTATTTGAATCATATTCATAACTGGATGTGTAACTCCTCCTCTTCTTGTCCTTTCGGCTTTTCCCCGACACAGCTAAATCAATGTCTGATGTAGTCGATGTGCATTTTCGGTCTTGATTTGTGAAGTTAGATGTCAGAGTTGTTGCGTCTCTTTCAGCTACAAAGCAGGACATTGTTTCTATCCTGATTTTTATCAACAACATGGGAAACGGGCATGGATGGGGTGTGGTGAGGGGTTTAAAACATCTTTCACATGCGCACCAGAACATTTCCTCGTGATCAGCCAAATACTTTGTGTTGTGTCCCCTTGGGGTTTTAACCACTGAATGCAAATACATTTGTTGATCTCCTATGATTGTTGCTTCAGGGAATGTCTCTGCACTCTACATTACTGTTCAGCAGATTGGTGGGTTGCCAGGTTGGCACGCCACTGTGACGTGCCACATGTCGAAAAAATACATTTCCTTGGCGGATTTTTAAATAAAAAGAGACAAGAAGTGTTCAGAATATCCATCGTAAATTAATGTGGCAATGGAGCGCGCCCAAAAGACTGAATATGTTTGTGCCAGTGCGAGCGAGTCTCTTGGTGTGGTCCTAGTTGAAGATGAGGACAACCCGTCTCGTTTTGTGTTGCCTTTGATTTTATTCTGCTAGGTTGCTACTTTCTGTTTTGTGTTCCATTTTGGCTGGTTGGCTGGATAGAAAAGTTATTTGGCGGCTGTGTGGACAAATGACTTTTATTCAGAATTCTTTTGAGCATTTGAGTCAAATGGTATTTGGTGACTTTATGTTTCAGCATTAATGAATTAATTTCACATTCTGTATTATGAATTTCTCCACTGTAGAAGATAGTTTTTCAATATTCTGAAAGGTATTTAGGGGATTCATAATTATGACAGTGTTATCTTCACTTAAAGAACGGTGAGGGAATACCACTCCCAACTGTGATTACATTGCTCAAACTATTCATTAATGCGATGCGGTGATGTTGGTTTTCTGATGTATTGATTTGTTGCTACATTTTTAATGAGCCCTGGAGTGGGAAAAGGGGGGTGGCAAAGTTGGTTGGCAAAAAGTTCATAAACTAAAGCATCCGTAAGATGAGGTATCACTGTATATATATATTTTTTTGTATGTTTTGTTTTTGACTTCAAGATGGTGCCGTATGAGTGGCTGCCTTTACAACGGGCCCGTTTTTTTTTTTTTTTTTTGCTGCTGTCAAACGTAAATGTCTTCATTGTGAGACAAATAAAGGCTTATCTCATCTCATTGAATCTATTGCACATAATAATAATAATAATAATAATAATAATAATACATTTCATTGATAAGCGCCTTTCAAAACTCTCAAGGTCAATTTACAGTCACAGGATAACCACGGTCCAGACTCAGTACCCAGTGTAACGATACATTGACGTTAAAAAAAGGTCAAAAAATATTATGAATCCAGAATTTCCATGTCAGTGCAAAGATGCAAAAACAGTTTCAGACCAAATCCATACAAATGAACATTATGCAATACTACAAGAATCTTCTTCTTCTTTTCCTTACGGCTTTTCCCTTCAAGGGGTCGCCACAGCGAATCAGTACACGGATAAAGGCATAAGATTGCAATTAGAAAACTCATAACCTAACATCCTCAATCAAAAGCAACATTGTGATGTAAAGTACTTTGAAAATATTAATTGGAAAATATAATTGTCTAATCCTTTAAAGGACAACCGACGTATCCGGACAAGTTGTGTCCATAATTTGTAAAATGGCTTCAAATGACTTCTACTGAGCGTAATTTAATAAGATTCCACCGCATATAGCTATATTTTACGTTTTAAGACTCGCGCTGAATATTCAGGAAGTCTTGTTTTTGAGTTGGTGATGAGTCCGTACGTGATGTCACTAAAGGAACGCCCCTGACCGAAAAAAAGACACATTGTAGCAGTCACGTCAATGTATTTTGCTGTACTTGTTTGGCCTGACAACCTCGTGTTGCACCCAAAAGCCACCAGAAGAGGGCGTCCAAGCTCCATATAAGGAATTTGTCAGCCTGTGGAAACGGAGGTGGCCACAGAAGGTCGCCATTTTGTGCCTCTTTTTTTGGGTGAGACATTTGCCCCCAATGTTGCCATAAAATGGCATGAAATAAATTCTTTAATCGATTGCAAACATGTATGCTTTCCAATTTTAAGCAGATTTTTACAGACAGTGTGACACTGTCTGTAAGTAAAGAATCTGCTTAAAATTAGATATCAAGTAGACAGGATGAACTTAGTACAACGAATGTATGCTTTCCTATTCAGAACTATTTGAATCATATTCATAACTGGATGTGTAACAAGGAAGCATATTCTCCGAATCTGAAGCCATTGTTTTGATTTTCCAGCAATGCAAGACGTCTTGGCGTGACGTCACAAACTGGGGGCGGGACTTTCTGACAATGTCCAATTCGCAGCTCAATTTTTTGGAGATTTTGGACACTTTAAGTCATTTTTATTGGTGTTTTGCATTTGAATAAAAATATCATACTGCGTGTTTTGGGTATTTTATATGCTGTAAAACGTTTTTCTGATGTCAGGAAACAAAAAAGTGACGTCGGTTGTCCTTTAAAAGTTCATTTTTAGCAAGATCATTTCTGCAATTTCATCAGAATTGTTTTTCTTTTTTCTTTTCCTCCCAGTGTGGCAAAATTTGACTTAGCCGAGAGACGCCTCCGACCATTACAGGTAAAGTACTGTTTATATCTGTGTAAACCTATAAACCGAGGTTCATGGCCATGATTTTTATTTGTTATGTTTACATGGATTAAGTACACTGATTTTGTTCTCTTCCAACACGTCATTTCTATAAATCAGGCGCGACATACATGAATTGGCTTGGCGTCCTTATGTACGCTTTCCACGTTGCACTGCGTCAGCCCTCATATGTTCATTAGGCTTGGATTACAGACAGTGGGAGGAGATCAAGTTTTTAGTGGGTTGTAATCCGCATACATGGCGCTAATGTAATCTCACTTACCGTGCCATCCCATTATACACTACGCCCACTGCATGCGAGCTGCTCCCATATTTGACAAACATGTTGGAGCAGCCTTAGCAGTCAGCTCCGGTGAAAGAAATGTCAAGATGCAAGGAAATGGCAGGGAAAAATCAAGTGCCTCAGGAGAAGATTTCAAGTGGAAGGGTTGAATGTGTTGATTTGATGTCACGGGTACACTGTATGAAATCCAACACAAAAGTTGTATTGAAAAGGATAATGCTGTATTTTAATTGATGCTCCGTGACTGCCATCAATGATGGCGGCTGGCCTATAGAGTGAAATCGATTCATCAATCACAAGACTAAGATGTGATTCCCAGTGATTTGTCTTCCCAGCAGACAAATCAGCCCATTTCCAACGGAGCTTGGGCGCCATCTTCTGCATTTTCTGGGTGCTACATTGCTGTCATGATGGCTCGAATTAATATGGGAGGACTCGTTTAATCGATTGCAGACATTTATGCTTTCCTCTTCAGAACTATTTGAATCATATTCATAACTGGATGAGTAACAAGAAAGCATCTTGTCCCAATCTGAAGCCATTGTTTTGATTCTCGAGCAAGGCGTGATGTCATGAACTGGGGGCGGGACTTTCAGAAAATCCCCAATTCGCAGCTCAATTTGTTGCAGTTAAGCACACTTTAAGTCATTTTTATTGGTGTTTTGCATTTGACTAAAAATATCAGCCTGCGTGTTTTGGGTATTTTAGAGGCTATAAAACGTTTTTCTGATGTAAGTTAGGAAACAAAAAAATGGTGTCGGTTGGCCTTTAAACTTTTAATGTGTCTGTGTGCGTGTGCGTGAAGCACAGTAGTACGCAGTAGTGATGGGAATTCCAGCTCTTTTGCCTCAGCTCACCAAACAGAACAGGCTCTTTCGGCTTCCAAATGGCTCCTCAGGTTGAGGTTGTTTGTTGCTAACATGATTTACTACAAAAAATAAGATAAAATGATCCGTAAAATGAATTACTAATATAAAAAAACAATACAATATCCTCAGTTTTTCTTTTTTTGTTGTTGCTTAAATTAATTTACTACAAAAAATATACAATACCTATTATAATATATAATATATAATTATAATATACAATATCATTTTTAAAATTGATGTGACTTTATTTATATTCCTGTGTGTGCATGCGCACGTGTGTGTGTGTGTGTGTGTGTGTGTGTGTGTGTGTGTGTGTGTGTGTGTGTGTGTGTGTGTGTGTGTGTGTGTGTGTGTGTGTGTGTGTGTGTGTCTTCTACCATGGATTTGACCAATCACGTGCAACCCTAACCGAAGGGGTTGCGGAATCGGCTCCTCTAAGCAGCTCCCTATTAAGAGCCGGCTCCAGTCGTTCACTTCAAAGAGACGGCTCAAGTAGCCGGTTCGTTCACATCACTAGTACGCAGTACAAATACACAAAACATACGGATATTGATGTCTATGCATTGACAGACAGAGAGACAAAAAGAAAGACTTCGTTCAGGCATCCCTTACGTTGTGGTTCAAAATGCAAAATGGCTGACAGGCCCCCAATTTCAACGTTTAAATGATAGCTCAGTATATATACCCACAAACAAGTTTTTGCAGCTGCCTTAGGCTGTTGTTGTGTGTTCATTACTGCAAAAGATAACAAATATGCTTGTGAGTATTGTCATGTCTGTCTACTTCCTGTTTCCTCATAGTTTCTATTCAAATGTCCGTCGTTTGTTATCAAGAGCAAAGTGTTGTGTTGTTTGTTTTGTGTCAATTGTGAGTAGTAGTAAACACCTCGAATACTCTTTGCTAAAAGGGTTTGGTTGATGGGTTAATTTAAATACGTCTCTTGGTTTCCTCTCTATCATGCTTGGCTCTTGTTTCTGTGTTCAAGTCTGCGTGTTGTTTTTTTAGTCATGACTGTTTGGCACGATAAGGGGGCTCATGCTGAGCTCAAGGAGCATTGGTGCAATCTATTCTTAGTATTTCAAAGCTTGAAAACGACTCACGCATCTCTGTAGGGTGATGCCTGCTAATCATTTCATCCGTGCCGGGAAGAGGACTGATTGATGCTGCAGGCGCATGTAACCAGCACAGGGTGTGGCGGGGTGAGACTCCTTGTTAATACGAGCAAAAGATGAAAAGTGGCATTCCCAGGAGGAAACGGCTTCTCAACAAGAGGGTGAAAGAGATTTATTCAGATACACGTGTCATGTTGACTGGGGGAGAAGTCGGGAGGCTCTGGAGCGGGATGGGGGAGGGTGGTGGGGACAAACAGCAGCTTATTGAAAAGACCTCTGAGGCTTTGACACTTGTTTGGGGTGTGGCATACACCATTCATTGTCAGGAGAGCATTTTGACAGCAAGAGGAAGCAAGCTGGGTGGGTGCCGATGGGTGCAGGCAGTCTTTGATTTATGCGGCGGTCCACTGGGGGACACCAAGCCCACAAAAAAAAAATGCAAGTGACATTTCTGTAGCTATCACTTGTCATGCACTATGTTCGTTGTGCTTTTAGGGGCGCCTCCGCCTGCCTGTGGGCCCCATCGATTTCCTTACAATAGCGATTTTTAAGGACAGATAACGTTACATACGTATCGGCTGACATGTAGCCCAGTGTTTTATTTGGGTGCTGTCTTGGTGTCCGACATACTGTCGCAAGCAGCGTTGGAATGGACAAGAGCATGGACAGTTAGGGCGGCGGAAAAAAAATCCTTGCCACCGCCCTACCCACTCTTGAGGACTTGCACACTGCAAGAATCTAGACAAGAGCGCGGAAAATCTTACTGAACCATCCGCACCCTGCCCACCACCTTTTCCACCGACTCCCCTCAGTCAGGCATTTACTCACTTGAACCAGTATGCTTGATACTTTGCACATTGTCTCACAGTTGTTCCTGAGAGGTGCCACCGGAAACAAATTCCTTGTGTGTTCTACATACTTGGCAATAAAAATTACACGCAAACAGGGTCGGATATATCGATAGTCCCGGTTATATCGATATTTTTTCGGACTCCCTTGAATATCGATATAACGAGACTTTACTGTATTACATATAGAGCACACAGCAAATTAATGAATAACTCGTTTTCAAATCTGAAGTCAAGAATAATGACAGTAGCCAAAATGGAACTGTATAGTGCCACTTAGCAGTTTTTTTGACGACGATACTAGTGCAGCGTGTTCTACCGGAAACAAATTCCTTGTGTGTTCTACATACTTGGCAATAAAGATGATTCTGATTCTGATTCTGATTCTGATTGTATTGTGGTTGACATCCAAAAATATGAAATTTTGGCTCAGATTTTAGCAATCATCATGGAATTTAACAAGTTTGATTTGCTTTCGCGGGCCGGAAAAAAATGATGTGGCGGGCCGGATTTGGCCCGCGGGCCTTGACTTTGACACCTGTGGCGTACATGGATTGCTGTCTTGAGACGGATAGCGATTCACAAAAAGCAAAGGCAGCTTGTGGCCAACTGCTTTGAACATTCTGCGCTGTTTGCCTGCCAGATCTCGATGGCAAGCATTTTGATGAAAACCTCATCAAGTAGTTGTTTGGCCTCAGGTAAAGGTCAACATTGGCTTCGCGTGGCCTTTACCGTCTTCCTCCCTCGAATTTTGGGACTGCCAGTTCATTTTTAAGACATCCGCATCTCGGGAGTGAATTCATGATGTTGGAAAAAAACCCTTTGACATGTCGTCAACATTGAGCTTCTTGTTTTGCTCCTTCACCGTATCATATTATAGAGTAGTCGCTTTATATACAAAAAAAAAATGTCTAAATGTCAGTCCCATTAGGTTTGCGATTGGGGATGATGATGATGTGCACAGAAGCGGTTGTCTGGTCATTCTATTTCATACTGGCTGGAAATTGCTGTTTGTTCCAGAAAATGTCACACCCTTGATCTCTTTGCCAGGGTAACATGTCGTCGGCAGGGAGTGGGGATGGAGGGTATATGGGGGGTGGAGGCGGGGCTTGGAATGGTGAAACATTTGCGAAAACGGGGGTCTGCCGTCGAGACGGCAGTCTGTGAGACTCCGATAAGACTGCAGGCTTTCAAAAGAAGCTCACCCTCGCTTCCTCCCGCCAGTAGATCTCAGCTGTGGACTCCATTGATGGTAATTGGATTTATTTAGAGGCTCCAAATAGGTTCCTGATGAAAATGATGACAGATGCCATGGGAGTTAATAAGACACTTACGAGTCCGAGCCTGTCGATTCCCCTGGAAAGTTTCTCTTGATTACAAGGTGGAACTTGACAGGAGGCCACGTTTTCTTGACAATGTGAAAGAAAGAACGTGATGCATATGCGTCCATGCGGAGAGATCGGTGTGGAGAAATAAAGTTTAATGCTGCTGCAAGTGTGAGCCATGTATATTGTGGGTTTATAGAAAAGAAAGGCAAACCCGGTTATGAATAACAGCAAACTTCAGCTAATTTTATTGGGGGACACGGTGGAAAGCAAAAAAAGTGGGGAATAAAAAGGAACATGGGAAATTCGACTTGCAGGAAGTGCAATGGGGAGACCTGCCTCACAGGTGCAGAAAGGAGAGGAAGGTGAGAGGGAGATGTGGAGAGAGAGGGAGGGTGGGGGAGCGAGAGAAAGAGAGAGGGGGGAAGGAGCGAGAGGGGGGTGGAGAAGGAGGCAGGGGGAGAGGGGGCAGGGGGGAAGAGAGGGGGAGGAAGAAAGATAGAGAGTTACAAGATAAGGGAGGGATGGAGGGACTGAGATAGGGGGGAGCGTGAGACAGAGAAAGAGCCAAAGACAGAGAAGGGGGAGATGGAGAGTGAGACAGAGACAGCGAGAGAGAGAGACGCTGAGACGCAGAGAGACACAGGGAGAGACAGACAGAGAGACGGAGACACAGAGAGACAGACATAGAGAGAGAGAGAAAGAGAGTGACGCAGAGACACAGAGAGAGAAAGAGAGAGACCGAGAGAGACAGAGAGACTGAGACACAGAGAGACAGACATAGAGACAGACAGAGATAGGCAGAGAGACAGAGATAGAGAGAGACAGACAGTGGAAGGGGGAGGGGAGGGAAGTATTCCGCAGCAGGAATCATGAGGTTGTCATGGTGACAGCAGGGTGAGGCTTGGGATCGGAGGTGCACGTTGCAACATTTTGCATCGTCGCTCTGACAGGTTTTCTCATATGCATGCAAATGTGACCCGTGGACAGGAAGCCATCATCATTTCATCCCACGTCAGTGTTTGAGTGTCATTGTTGTCACAGATTTTTCTGCTTTTGTTTTGGTTGCTTGATACTTCCTGGTTTTGTTCCGTTACTGTTGCCTCAATCGGGCTGTTGTTCAGTTGCTTTTGAGGATCAGTGAAAGAATCACAGAGACAACATACTGACTACTTTGCTCGCCACTGGCCGGTCATAGACAAGCAAAAAGGATCTTTCTCCCTATTTGTTACTTCAAATACAAAATTAGAATTTTACATTGTACTCTTAGCGAGCAAAAATGGACCCTGGGATTCACAGTAATTTTTATTTAAAGGACAACCGACGTCACTTTTTTGTATTTTAACTGACATCAGAAAAACGTTTTATAACATCTAAACTACCCAAAACATGCAGTATGATATTTTTAGTCAAATGCAAAACACCAAAAAAAATGACTTAAAGTGTCCAAAATCTGCAAAAAATTGAGCTGAGAATTGGGTATTTTCAGAAAGTCCCGCCCCCAGTTCGTGACGTCACGCCAAGACGTCTTGCATTGCTGGAGAATCAAAACAATGGCTTCAGATTCGAAGAATATGCTTTCTTGTTACACATCCAGTTATGAATATGATTCGAATAGTTCTGAAGAGGAAAGCATACATGTTTGCAATAGATTAAAGAATTTATTTGTGCCATTTTGAGGCAACATTGGGGGAAAATCTCTCACCCAAAAAAAGAGGCACAAAATGGCGACCTCCTGTGGCCACCTCCGTTTCCACAGGCTGATAAATTCCTTATATGGCGCTTGAACGCCCTCTTCTGGCCTTCTGGCGGCTTTTGGTTGCAACACGAGGTCCCCAGACCAAACAAGTACAGCAAAATACATTGACGAGATGGAAGGACCGCTACAATGCGTCTTTTTTAGGGTCAGGGGCGGTCCTTTAGTGACGTCACGTACGGACTCGTCACCAACTCAAAAACAAGACTTCCTGAATATTCAACGCGAGTCTTAAAACGTAAACTATAGCTATATGCGGTGGAATATTTGTAAAATACGCTCAGTAGAAGTCATTTTACAAATTATGGACACAACTTGTCCGGAGACGTCGGTTGTCCTTTAAAGTAGTGAATTAATTGCATATCAAGCAATGAAAATCCTATTTTGTTTTTTGATAACAGCAAAAGTTTCTCGCACCCAGATTTTACGCTAAGGTGGGCGCGACCACAGATTTTTTGTGCTCTCAGTCAGACTGGTTACCAAATCTGCCTCACAGAATCCAGGGGGCCTGGAATCTGTGAGGCAGATTTGGTGGCTTTTTTTCCCTGTATTGGACCTGCATCACCCGAGCAGCGTTGAGGTAAAAAGAATCTGGACCACATGCAGCCCCTCTCCGCCAATTCAAATCTCTCTGCGGCTTATTTGAATGGCAGGCAAATCCCCTGCTCTCTTTACACAAAGTCAATTAACCTGCCGCTTTGAGAAAAGTGGATTCAATGTTAACGTCAACATGATTTCCACCCAATGAGCTCATTTTGCGCATCTATCTTCAGATGTATCACTTCTGCAGTATTTCCTTGACTCAAATGACTACTTTCCGATTAGGTGACTAATGAGAAAGCTTTGATGCCATTTTGTGGTGTCTGTTTGGCTTACTGACACAGCAGAAAAATACGTGAGCAGGTCAGTTTTTCAGCCTTTCTGTTGATGGTACTTGATGCGTAAATCAAAATCCAGCAGCATCCAAAATATATGGCATCCCTGTCAACCGGTCGTATTTTGCTGTATTCTGTACGATTTTTGCACATTTTTAGATGTGTACGGCATCCAAGAAAGTTTGTACGGGAAACGCAAAAAATGTTGAATATAATTTTGAGATATTTTCGATTCTGTTTTCATCATTAAATATTAGCAGTCATGTTAATTATAGCAAATATCGCGACTCATAAAAAGTGAAGTCGACCACTGGGAAAACAAGTCCGTGCGAAAAGTCTTGAGAAGAAACAAAAGTTCAGAGAAGACAAGTTCCTGTCGAGTGGAATTTTATTTTCAAATCAAAGGTGCTTTGTTATCGACTTTTGCGATGATGGGACCAGAAAAGACCCCACCACAGGCTACTGTTAATCCGAAGATGACACAAAGGAAAATTACGGTGGAGCAGAAGAAGATCATCGAAAAACATGAACGAGGTGTGCGTTTGTGTGACTTAGCGGTCCTAGTACCATTACGCTAAGTCGACCATTGCTAACATCCACAGACAACTACCATCACAAAGGTAAATAAAACGACTTTATTATAAAGTACAGTTTATTTCTTTAATTACAATCCAATATCACATTTATTATACATAAAATAAGATATATTGTGTGGTTTTAAGGCTTATTTAGTAGAAAATTATGTTTTATGGGGATCTGGGAACTGATTATTCTCATTTTTAATGGTTTCTTATGGGAACGAATTTTTTGGCAGACAAACTTTTCGCCGTACACACACTTTTTGGGAACCAATTAAGTTCGTAAACTGAGGTATCACTGTATGTAATGATCGTTGATGTCGGACAAGCTGACCTGTTTCTTTCATTTTAACTCATCCAAGCCTGCCTTTATGGACCTTTTGTTTTGCATAGGGAATCTTAATTCCAACAAAATTCCTTGTGTAGTTTGAATACTCAGTAGAGGAAGCTCATTTTAAAACAACTTGCCTTTGTAAAGCTAACTCATCTTATTTTCTCTTCACTCTCTGTTGTTTATATACCCGCGTTGCCTGCACTCTCTTTCCACTCCCGGGATGCTTATTAGCAAAAATGGCAGAGCTACTGCCTTACTTGCCGAGGTTTCATTAAGTGAGGCGCACTTAAGGGGAAGTGCTGCATTTTCAGCTTTGGGCAAAATTAATGGCATTGCCCGCAATCCAGTCGGACTCGGTTCATCATTTAGCGAACCTCGCCAGCACATACAGCCGTTTATGCTGGTGTAACCTCAAAGTCTTCATTTTAGTTGTTGTTGTTGTTGTTGTTGTTTTTTTTTAGTTTTGCTTTTGTGTCTTTTTGTTTCTAGTGTTCCTTTGACTACCTAAACGGCACCTTGTTTACAGTGTAGGCGCTGTGCTGCAAGCATGAAAGATGTGGTGACTTTCACATACAGTGATAACTTGGTTTACGAACTTAATTGGTTCCCAGAGTGTGTAAGGCTAAAAGTGTGTATCCCAAAAATTAATTTTCCCATAGGAAACCATTAAAATGAGAATAATCCGTTCCCAGGTCCCCATAAAACATAATTTTCTACTTTCTAATTTTCTAAGCCTTAAAACTACATAAAATATACCTCATTTTATGTACAATAAATGTGCTATGGAATTATAATTAAAGAAATAAACTGTACTGTATAATAAAGTCGTTTTATTTACCTTTGTGATGGTCGTTGATGGCTTGATAGAATGGAGTTGCCGGTTTCATCAGCATTAAACACTTGATGAGGAACGTAGCCTTCTTGTTTCACCATCTTGAGGAATGATCCCTTGTAGGTGCTTTCTCTGCGATAATTTTACCTAGTTCCTCATCAGTTGTGTTCTGTTTAGATGGGTTTATAGCTTTTTGCATCAAGTGTACAGATGGCTCCACAAATAACCCGCTATTTGTGGAGCCTGATTGATGGGAATTTTAACCTTGCAGTCTACACGCGGCCTTTTAATTATCAAAGTTGAAACGACTCCAAATTTAACTGTTCTCTATGCATTTTGTCACTCTCACTGTCATCTGCCTGTCTCTTTAATGTTTAAACCACCACCCCTCACTGCTGCGTTCTTGACCAATCACGTGGCTTTAACCGATGACTAGGGGTGGGGTATAGAGGACCAAAACAAACCGGCTGCCATTTTCTTTTAGGAGAACGGGCTTGTTCGCGAACGACACATCACTCATTGTGGCAGCTCCGTGTGTATCCCGAAAAATAGTTCGTATGCCAAGGTAAAATGTTCATAAATTTGATATTTGTAAACCGAAACGTTCGTAAGTCAAGGGGTTCGTAAACCGAGGTATCACTGTATCACCAACATGACATTCTGATGTCCCGAACTAGCCTCTGAGTGTGAAAATAAATAAATAAATAAATAAATAAATAAAAAGGTTCCTGGAGCCGTTTGGCCACTGGGATTGGCCCATGCAAATGGGTGCGTGATGTGTGACCTCGTACCAGACACGTTTCCCATCCGTGCACAACTTTCCATATTCTCTCATTGTAATAATCTTTGGATTGATGGCTCAGCCAATCACTCACAAAGCTTTTAACGTCTGAATCACTTTCAAACTTCCTGCTAACTACTCTGGACTACTAAGGCGGGTCAAGAAAAACATCAGTCAGAAGAAGACAATGCAAAGCCTCACAAAACAGGCCAAATGGTGAAGTGCATCAACGAGCTGGGCTGCGAACTGCTCCCTCATCTTCACCTGATTTATTGAACGACCCTCGTCAATGCATTTTGTCCCAGAGTTGCAGCTCACAGACCCCAGTTTGAGGACATCACCTATAAGGGATTGCTACCTGTTTTGTTGGAGGTCATAGGTCGCATACACACTCCTCCCCGCTTGTCAGGGTGTTTGACGTGCCAATTGTCCCCATGGAGGCAGTGACATGTCCTTGCATGTCACATGAGCTGTCCTCCAGCCCTCTATGAGCTACTTATCGCATGGCTCCAGGGACCCCCCTCCCCTCCCTCCTTCTTCTGTCTAGCAGCACCATGATGGACTGCAAAAAGCACCCGCAGCCCTCCCCCATCCTCTCTCTTCATTGAACCTCATGCATTTCCCAACCTTGACAGCATCACGTGTTTACTTGTATTACCTTGGTCAACGCCCATGCACTTTATGTCGTCATTCCACCAATCTGCCAGATCCGTTTCCAAGACGACATTCACGGAACGTTAAACCCTTTATTAAAGTCTGGCGCGACATTGATTACGGCAGTACTGCAAACGAAACGCAAACCTTTGCAGATAATGTGGCTCCCAAGGGGGAACATGTTGACATAAGACATGAGCCAAGTGAAGAGAAGCAATGTAGCAATTGTCGGCCGCAGCAGGAGACAGGACAAGGTGACTGCTGCTGGCTCCTCCTCGCCATTTCATAAAGTCGTCAAACCAAAGCCGCACGTCCTCGTCATTGCACGTTCCTGCTGTGAATAATAATACGAGGATATGCACATTGAAGGGTTGGGGGTGTTTGCGTGTGTCCCAGAGGGTGTGTCATGTCATTAGCTTTGTGCCATAGGCGCACAAGCGGAATAGCACTACGACTAATGAAGCAAATGACGGCCACACGTGGGCGCGAGGCCAAAAACGTGTAGGCAAGCGCTGCTTTGCTTGAGTATGCACGCATGCGTGTGTACATACGTGCTCACCCCACAACGGGACGTCTCCGCCACAAAACTTCTTCTTTTCCTTTCGGCTTTTCCCTTCAAGGGGTCCCCACAACGAATCAGTGTCCTCCATCTTCAGAGGTTTGATTGGCATGTTTGTTTTGACCAAGCTTTTACGCCGGATGACCTTCCTGACACAACCCTCTGTATTTATCCGGGCTCGGGACCGGCACAATAAGACACTGGCTTATGTCTCCTTGTGGCTACAGAACAAGCAACTCTATAAATTTAATAAAAATGAAGATGCTCAGTAAAAGGCTGCATTACAGTAATGCCCCGTTTCTCATGGCTAATGGGGACCAGAACTACCCACGATATGTGAAAATCCACAAAGTGGGGACTCATCCCCTCCCCCGCCACCCCTAATTCTCTTCTCTCTCTCTCTCTCTCTCTCTCTCTCTCTCTCTCTCTCTCTCTCTCTCTCTCTCTCTCTCTCTCTCTCTCTCTCTCTCTCTCTCGCTGGAGAACGAACACTTCCCCCAGCCACATATACACACGCACACACATCAAATGGCAATCACTGATCAAGGCAAGCACTTGATTCGACAAATCAAACGTCAGCACTGAAAACCAATCAATCTGCAGCCATGTACAAAACCATTCAGCATTTTTTTCCTGAATGTTTTTTTTTTCCTGAAAAAAAATCTGCAATAAATTAACTGTGAAGTAGCGGGGATCGCTGTACAGTGTTGTTGGTTTTTTTTTTTTTTGTGTATGGAGCTCCTTAAACCGTTGGTTTATTTCTACAAATTTCCTTGTCTTGGGTATTACCTCACATTATGTCTGTCGGATATTAATCAGAAAATGGTCCAGTTTCTAAATCAAAATGAAATGGAGGCAGTGTGTCGTGTATTTCCCAATATCTTTTATTAGTCATTGGCAAAATAAAAAGGGAACACAATTACATATGTTACATACAATTCTTTGAACAAATATTTTTGTTAATTTTTTAACGATCAATTTTTTTAACCAAGCTTCAACCACAAACATGAAAACTAAATTGCTGGTTTTGATACAGAAAGTTGTCCAAATAAACAAGAACATAAATATACCAGTTAATATCTACCTATTTTCCGGTATAAAGTGCACCCAAAGGACTTCATTTTCTTCAAAAGTTTACCCTGCGCCTTATATGCCGGTGCACCTTATATGTGATGTAATATTGAGCCACAACAGGTCTCGCAACTACTGTCAGCAGTAGAAGAAGTAGTGCGTAACCCCAGCCTCCTCTGCAGCGCCTCATAATGTGGTGTGCCTTATATTTGGAAAACTTTGATATATTTATATATTATATTTGGAAAACATTTTTCATTCATTCAAGGTGTGCCTTATAGTCCGGTGCGCTTTATATATGGAAAAAGTCAGAAAAAAACACCATTCATTGGGGGTGCAACTTATACTCAGCTGAGCCTTATACATCAGAAAATACGGTAGTCTGTGATGCATTTTTAAATTTCGAGATGATTTAAAAGGAAGTTTGTGAAATGCGTTCACAGCACATCTCAAATTTAATTTTTTTGTTAATAGGAACCTGTATTGGTGTGATGAGCCACTGCCCACCCCCATACCTGAGCTAGTTCAGCTTTCATTTCGATGATGATCGAGAGTGGAGCAACAGTGATTAAAAATCCAAATTTCCGTCATTTCCTCCTAAACAAACCCCACAAATCTGTTTGCTCTTAGAGCTCATCATTGTACGAGTCAAAGATGAGCTGGAGCCAATCTTTGGTGACTTTACACAATACGTAATAATTTTGTGCTAGTTTATAAAGTGTAAAGCAGGGGTGTCCAAAGTCGGTCCTCGAGGGCCGCCGTCCTGCCTGTTTTCCAGCACACCCAGGAGCAACACACCTGATTCAAATGATCAGCTCATCAGCCAGCTCTGAAGCAGCATCAAAATGGTCCTGATGATTTGAATCAGGTGCGTTGCTCCTGGGAGAGCTGGAAAACAGGCAGGACGGCGGCCCTCGAGGACCGACTTTGGACACCCCTGGTGTAAAGTGACTGCGACATCATCCACCATGGAGTGAAAAAGAATATATGGTGAAATACTGGAATGCTTTTATTTTAAAAGGCCCGACAGGAAGTGTTATGCCAGTGCTGCCGAGCAAACAATCTGATTGCCTTGTGAATTGTTAATCAAACTTGCGTTGTGGGACATGCTTTGTCGTCTTTCGAACCCTTTTATTTTACACAAGTTACGTAATGCTTCAGATAAACATGTCGAAATAATCACAGACTGAGTCAATAGAACACGGCGCGGCGCATTGATTAGGGCAAAATGAATGGCTGAGTCACACGGGGGGCATTTGAAAACCAAGGTTCTGCCCTGTCCTCAAGAAGAACACGTCACTCACAAAGGCACTGAAAGCCTAGCCAAATGCAAACCAGAACTTAACTCATTCACTGCCAGACATGTGAAAAAATGTGTCGACTCTAGCTCCAGGGTTTTTGTCATTCCCACTCAAATTGCAGGACCCACAGAATATTGAGTTTTACGACTACATAAACATTCAATGCAGCGTAAGAAACATTACACTCTCTTCTTTCATCAGAAAAACGAATTAATTCTTAAATTCTATGGGTTTAGAGTTATCTGAGCTTGAAATGAGGGCGGCTGTCCAAAATACAATGCAATACATACATATTGGTTTATATAGTTCTTTAACAACAGTTGAAGTTGGAAAAAGCGCTAACATGGAAAAAAGGGAAATGCTGCCCACTCGTGGAAGGGAAAAACATTGTCAGAGGTCTGACCAGCACTTTATCGGAACCCTCCACAAGAAAAAAACAAAATCTGAACAAATTCAAGAATGGTGCTCCATGTCACATTTGGCAATTCCTGAATAAACTCGGAAATGAGTTAAAAAATGCATTGCCTTAATTATTTGGCTAGACTTCCTCATGTGATTGTCACCAAAGCAGCTTCACGCTTGTGGGCTCCGTTGAGCATCAGCGATGAGGACACAAGGCTGCAAGCAGAGATTAGTGGAGGTGCTGACACATGTGTTGATCTTCCCTGATACACGCGACACATACTGAGTATGATCCCGCTTACATAAGAGTGACACCCCACAGCCTGTACTGGTCACGGATCCCATTTGCGATTGACTCTCACTGTACACAGTACGCTTCTTATTTGTCATCGTTTTTCTACCGCAATGAATTTTTCAAATGTTTTGTTGTTCATCCATTTTCCATTGCGATCTCACACTGCTTTCCTTTTGTCTAAGCGTTCTTTTTCCAAAGCATATTCATCAGTCCCTACATTTCAGCTCTTCATCTTCACAAATGTGTTCATCAGTCCGCTCCTTTAATTATTCACCTCCTTGTGTATTCAATCTCTCTGTCGACAGGGCCCATCGGGCGTCATTCTCTTGGCAGTTTTGGGAAATGCTTAGCTTGGATGAGTTATCACATTTCTTTTTTCAATATTTGCTGACATGTCTATGTTTCGTGTTCATCCTGTGTAGTCCATATGAAGAATTACAGCATTTGTACGCAAATGTGGGATAGATGTCAGCAACAAATGAACGAGCAGGTGAACATGTGTTGGCATATGTAAGCAAAAGCGTAACCCTGCTAGTATCTGCATTTGAATGACTGATTTTGAATGTGCAATAGGGAGCGGGTTGTTAGAGGCAAGTTGCATGGAAACGGTGTTGTCATGGAAACCACAACAGTAGGCGTTTGCCCTTGTGGTTCCTCCAAGCACCTTGTTTTCTTTCTTGGGTATTTACCACTAAACCTCAATGAAATGTGTGACTTTAAAGACCCTGTCGAGTGAATTCAAAAATGTGTTTTTGAGTACATTATACATGTGTACATAGATTGCTAACAGTGTGTGCTAAAACGAGAACCGTATTGGATTGGATTGGATATGCCTTTACTAGTCTCACAGTGGAGAAATTTACATTTCACAGCAGCAAATTGATGAAAGGAATGAAAGTCGAAAAACAAAATACATGAGCTGCTGGAAAGGCAGCCACTCTTGCGGCGCCGTCTTGAAGTCAAAAGAACAAAAAAAAACTAAACAAATAATATGACAGCACAAAGACAATATGACAAAACAAAGACACAGATAGTCATTCATTCTTCAGGACTTGCTGTACCCTCTTCGTGATGACATGAAGCAGTTCTAGATGAAAGAGGAGAGGATCAAAGCGTCTTTCCACCAGTGGATCAGGGACATCATGGTGGAATGTGCACGTCGACTACAAGCTAAATGTTGAAAGCAAACATGCAGCTGTAGCATCCATTGACGAAAAGAGATTATCTCACATCCCCTGTTCCACCTAAATCTGCTTCAATTCCAAGCCGCAACAGTTCCACATACGCATCGGCGCTCTGCGCTGACGCGCCTTTCTTCTTATTGCGGGTTCCTCAAGCCAGGCATCCATCCAGCCGCAGACTGTCCAACAGCACTGACCTTTCCGCTAAACAAAGCGGGGCTGTGAAGATGCTGCCTATTACAGGCGCAAAAAAGCACAATGGCCCCAGAGCTGTCCAGCGATGACAGTCGAATGGCACCGACATTCCTCCCAAATCAAAAACAGTACTGGCATATTCATGCTGCCGAAAAGGCGCAACCGCTCAGCGCATTCTCTTCCTTGATGAATGTCGTGGTCAAAACTGCTGAAAAACAATCTGTATCAATTCCACACGATGCACAACAACACAAAGTGACAAATGAAAACACAAAACAAGACAAAAACAACCAAAAAAAGCAAGGCTCATGAGAGCACTTGCTGAGGCTGCCTACTCGGGCGCCATCTTGGACTTCTTTTTTATTGTGGACGTAGTGTGTTAAATTGTTTTCTACCATTTCAGGTAGTGGCCAGTGGCTAAGTCTCACTGTTTAAGCCCCCCTTTTTTAGACCAGCAGTTATTCAACGCAACCGGAACATGAGCTAGCGAGCTAGCTATGCCTTCAACCCAAAAACGCATCATCCCTTCAGACAATCCACCGGCGTGGCTGCTTTAGAGTGCCACGTTGTTGGCCATGGGTATGTATAGGATATGCAGAGAAGGCAAAATAGCAAGCAGAGGGCTTCAGGCTTGTGTGTTCACTTTAACTTATTCTCACCCGCGCTTTATCGACACCTCCCGCAAGAAAAACCAAAACCCAAACAAACTCGGGAATGGCGCTCAACGTCACATTTTCAATTTCAAGTTAAAAAGAATACAAAAATACTGCAAAATCTCAATGTTATTTATTACACAGGACAATTTGACCTTTCGGTATGGATTTTAGCAAGCTTCATGGAAGTTGACACGCATGATTTGCTATCATGGGCCAATTGAAATGACGTGAGGAGCCGGATGTGGCCCTTCGGCCTTGAGTTTGACACGGTGTGGTTTCCATAGAAGCGGATGATTTGCATTTTCATTTCCAGCTGCTAAATTCCCATTGGTTTTTGACTGCGGATCATTAGCCTGGAAACACAATCTAGTCAACATGAGGGAGTGATTGCACTCCTGCTGTGCCATAAACCCGCTTTTCCATTAAAGGTACTGATATTGAATTAATCCTCTTCGTTGCATATTGGCCTCAGCAGAGTGCTTCACCAACGGGTTATTCAATTGGGGGAGAGAAGGCACTGGAAGAAAGCTTTTAGTGTCGCCATATGAGAGGCGAGAAGAAGAAAATGGATCAAAAGCAGACAGGAAAATGGAGCCTCATTGTTTCTGATGGCTTGCATGGCTCCTTGTTCGGTGGAAATGCTTTGATAAACCATTACGAAGGCTCCCGGGGGGGCGACATAATCTTCAACGTGGCAAATGACTGCAGACAGAAATGAGGAGTCAAACAAAAGCAGGTAGCTGCTGTTGTTCTAAATGATTTGTGGCATTTTTTATGCCATCGCCACTCACAGTCGTCTCACTGCAACAAGCTCATGCATAAAGTATAACCCTGCCAGGGAGAGGAAGAGGGACGAGCGAGGGCGTCTGGGGCGCAGGGGAGAAAATTCCAGGTATGGGCGGACGGGAACAGTCTGGTACTCAAACCCAATGCACCAGGCTAAAGGGTGCAGATGAATTATGAATTTGGGTGAATGTGGGGCAAATTATGTTCCAGGAAGCAGATTTATATGAATAATTCACTCAAACAGAAGCTGTTGATCAGATCTAGTCCACCGCCCCACCAGCATCACCTTGTTCTTCATCCCCCGACTTTGTATCCATTGACCCTTCTAATCTCAGACTGTGTGCACCTGCGGTGTAACACTCTTTTGGGCCAGTGAAAATGTTCTTTGTTTACGTCCAAATCATCTGCTCTTTTTCACATTGCTCTCGACAGATGGAAGCTCGGGGAAGAAGGGGACGGCAGACATGCATTTATCTTGCGCCGCTCTTCCATTCCGCATCTTCTCCCTGTACAAATTTTCACAGTTTGAATTGATTAAAATTTAACAGGGGGTGTGGCGGCACACTACACACATACACACGGGCACGCATGCACACATACACACAAACACACACATACAGCAGTAGATCACAAGAGCGAAGCGTTTTGGAATCGATTTTTATAACTCGCCGTGTTGCTGCAATACAAGCTCATCTCGGCACTGGCCCATAAACCATCGAGCAGTAGAAGTCAGTCATGTGCATGTTTGGTTCACAATATGAGGTCCTCTGGTTTGAGCTTGTACATTGCATCTTCGGATGAGAGGATTTAAATGAGCTGGAAACACTTTTGCGACGTCCAGAATGTACTTACTCCAAAATTGATGCTGACAAGGGAGCGCAGCATTCAAACCTGACCGTGACACGGTTGTCTGCAAGGTTCTCCATACCAGTGGTACAGAAGCACATTTAAACAGGTATGTGTGTATTTTTAGGCATCTCTATTGTTCAAACAGTACAAGATCACAAATATATTGAGCCCATTTGTGAGGAAAATGGATTGGATTGGAATCTATTAGCCTTTATTAGTCTCGCAGTGGAGAAATTCACATTTCACAGCAGCAAAGTTACAAAAGGAAGAGAAATGGAAAGGGAGAAGTAGAAAAACAAAATTAAGGAGCTGCTGGAAAGGCAGCCACTTTCGCGGCGCCACATTGAAGTCAAAAGAACAAAAAAAAGAATTAATATGACAACACAAAGACACAAACAGTCATTGCGTGTGGAAATGAATAAATCGGGCACATGTGAAAAGCAACCACACCCTCAAATATTATCTGAGCACTGCCGGATTCGTGATCCCCAACCGCCCCCATCCTAACCCTCGCGACTGGCTGACTTCTGATGGCACCCTTGACATTCCAGCTGCGATAAGAGTGTTTAAAAGCACTCAGGAACATGGTAATGGCTCATCACAGCGGTCGCATGCACGACCTTTGAACCTGCCCAATGGAGCAGCTAACAGGAGTGCGATTGTGAGGTGAAATGAGGCAGATGTTGAATGTCGCTCAACACATTCCAGCAGCGGTTTTTGTGGGGCTTATTGTGCGTGTGTTTGTGTATACCTTAGTCCTAAAGCCGAAATTATTACTGTGCTTCCTTTTATGGATTATTTTACTAATCACTTTCAAAGCGCACTTTTTGTGAATTGGATTGTGTCTATGCACATACACAATTATGTAGTTGGGCATGTCAGGGTGACCCGGTAGTTGAGCGGTTAGCACAACAGCTTCACAGTAGAGAGGTTGCCGGTTCGCGTCCCGCTTTGGCCTCCCTGTGCGGAGTAGGCATGTTGTCCCCGGCCCGCGTGGGTTTTTTTCCGGGTCTCCAGTCTCCTCCCACATTCCAAAAACATAAATGGCAGGCAAATTGAAGACTCCAAATTGTCCATAGGTGTGAGTGTGATGAGGATAAAGCTAATGAGGATAAAACGGTAGGGAAAATGGATGGATGGACAATGAAATAATGATGAATACACACTTAACTTGTTTTAATAATAATAATACATTTTATTTCTAAGCGCCTTTCAAAACTCTCAAGGACACTACAGTCACGGGATACTTACTTTGTTGTTGTACTCTGACACTAACCCCCTAGCCCCCTAACCTAACCCTAATCCCTAACCCTAAACCTAACCCCTTTGTTGTTGTACTTCACAGGCCGTGATCTGACAAAGGTGGAAACTTTCCTGATAAAGCTTTCATCACATATTGGTTCAATTTCTCTCATGTGCTTTACTGTGGAGTTAGTCAGTCCTCCCTCAAATGTTTCCAATTGGTTCAAATTGCAGCAGCTCAACTCTGAACTGCAACATGCAGGTGGGAGCATAGAACACACATTTTGATCTCCCTAAACATGGGTGCTTGCCTACTTTGGAATCCATCCTAAAATTGAGCTGCCAATTACCAATCAGTCTTGCCTTACCTCCCTTTTTTGAGCGGCTCACTCCCTCCACTTCCACCTCTGTCATTGGTCCCCAACTTTGTGAGGTTCTCTTGGTACAATAAAGAAGGTACCCTTCACTGTTCATTTTAAAATTCTCATTTTCAATCCCAGCGGTCAAGTGGTTAACCGACTTCACAGTGCAGATGGTCGTGAGTTCCAGACCCGGTCTGGCCTCCCCATGTGGAGTTTGCATGTTCCCCCCGGTCCTACGTGGGTTTTCTCCGAGTCCTCCGGTTTCCTCCCACATTCCAAAAACATGCGTGGCAGGCTGATTGAACACTCCAAATTGTCCCGAGGTGTGAGTGTGAGAGTTAATGGTTGTTTGTTTCTGTGTGCCCTGCGATTGGCTGGCAACCAATTCAGGGTCTCCCCCGCCTAGTGCCCGAAGATGGGTGGGATAGGCTTCAGCACCCCTCGCGAACCTCATGACAATTACGTGGTCTGGAAAATGAATGGATTGATTGATTTCCGCGCCATTTTTCTTTCCTCGTGTTAATAATAATAATTATAATAATAATAATACATTACATTTTAAGCACCTTTCAAAGCTGTCAAGGATACTTTACAGTCCCAGACAAGCATAGGTACTATAATGAATAAAATACAATCACAAATAGAATGCAATAAATAAAATACAATTATAAATAGAAATAAGAGAGAGAGCTACACAGAGTGCAATTTTAAATAGGTGGGTTTTGAGATGGTACTTGAAGGTGGGAAGAGAATTGATGTTACGAATGTTGGGAGGAAGTGAGTTCCAAAGTTTGGCGGCAGAGCAGCTGAAGGCTCTGTCACCCATCGTGCTGAGACGGGCAGGGGGGAGCACACAGAGGCGGAGGGAGGAAGAGGATATGAGGGAATGAGAGGGAATCGCAATTTCAAGAAGGTCAGATAGGTATGGGGGGTCAAGGTTATGGTTAGCTTTAAATGTATAAAGAAGATTTTTCAAGTTGATTCTATCTTTGTTGAGTATTTAAGTGCTGTCTGATGGAGGTTGCTCGATTTGTAGCTTTCAAACTGTTACATGAAAGGAGTGAACAAATGAAAATACTAATTAAAATCATTTTAATTGCATATGTGCGTATTAAAGAAAGAATGGATGTGATTGATGTCACAGCTGTCAGCATTGTCTAGCCTCTCCTCCCATTCGTCACCTCCTCGGTTCCACCCCGCCCTCTCCTCTTACACTGACACTTACATATCCTCCACTCCTCCAGCATCCTTTACCAAGGCAGGCGAGCCACTTCATATGGCTCATTTAATCCTAATGCTGCTAGTTCAAAATGGCTCATTAAACCCTTAGCTCTTGTTTGGTCGTCCATTTCACCTCATTTGGCTCCACTGATGTTGACAATTCAGTCATCCCCGCCTTTGGCTCTGGGCTTTGTACACCACGACGTGACATTGAAATCTTCACATAGATGAGCTGTAATTAGCCCACTGATGAAACATCCTCTAGTCCTCTCCATCCTTTTCCATCCTTCTTCTCGGTGACCTTCCCCCCGCTCTACAAGGTCACGGAGCACTCTCTTGTGCTGGTGCCAATGCACGGCGTGGCACAGAGCAGCGCCAGGAACTCCAACAGCGACAACTGTCCGATTGCCAAATAAGCGTCCTTGCCTCTTTATCAGTGCTTTCTTTTGTCTCTTCCTTTTGAAGGTGCTAATGATGGTCTGTGTTAACAGCTCTTTCTGTGTGATACCGAGTGGAGGAAACAATCAGCGGGCTGCCTTTCGTGGTGCCACGATGTGCTAATAAGGCTAGGACCGGCTCCAAAGGGACAGATGGAGGATGGATAGACTCCTAGCAGGGGTGGTTTTCCACAGAGGAGACAACTCTAGGCTGAATCTGGACCCAGACTCCATCCTTTGTGGCAGCAACAGAAATCTATGAAGAGATTATTTTGACAACATTTACCAGGGACTTACACAGAATGTGATCAGCTTCACGTCGTTTATTCAGAACATCTTTTGTGAATGGACAGCGCGTGTGTGTGTATGTATAAAGCAGTGAGGTGAGAAGACGAAGACAGAGAATCTTACGCATGATAGTGGCTTTGGGAAATTGGATCTGTAGTATTTGTTACGGGGGTGTACAGGCAAGAGTGTGGCCAAATGTTGGGAAGCAGGAGGGCAAGGCGGGTGAACGGGGAAGATCTCCCAATAGATGTTTGTTTACATAATGCAAGCGCACCTCATGGTAGAATGAAAATACTTATAGTTAAAACAGAAGGGGGAAAAAGTATGACACAAGTATGAAACATCATGGAGAGCCCGGAGAAACCCTACGGAGAAAGCTCATTTCGGCGGCTTGTATCGGGGATCTTGTTCTCTCGGTCAAGACCCGTTGCTTGTGATCATAAATGAGCGTTGGGACCTCAATATTGTTTTTTTTTTTATCCACAGTTTTTTCTTTTCTTTTCTTAAATGAACATAGTTTTTCTGATTCCTTCCAGTTAAATGCAAAACTAAACAATTACAAGATTGTTGAATTGTTATGAAAAAGTTTTTGTGCCACTGTCTATTTTGAGAATCATTAGGTAAATCTGAATGAATATTATTATTATTTCCAGACCTTGATTAGATGACAGACATTATCCAGAATTCTTCAGCTTGGATCATCACCAGAACCTCATCCTTTCACCACATCACCCCCGTCCTCCAAGAGCTCCACAGGCTCCCGGTCAAATATAGAATCAACTTTAAAATTGTTCTTTATACATTTAAATGTATCCATAACCTTGCCCCCCATACCATAACGACCAGAAATCAGGCACAAAATGGCGACCTCTTGTGGCCACCTCTGTTTCCACAGGCTGATAAATTCCTCATATGGAGCTTGGACACCCTCTTCTGGCGGCTTTTGGGTACAACGCTAGGTTTTCAGACCAAACAATACAGCAAAATACATTGACGTGATGGAAGGACTGCTACAATGTCTTTTTTTCGATCAGGGGGCGTTCCTTTAGTGACGTCACGTACGGACTCGTCACCAACTCAAAAATAAGACTTCCTGAATATTCAGCGCGAGTCTTAAAACATAAAATATAGCTATATGCGGTGGAATCTTTTTAAAATACGCTCAGTAGAAGTCATTTGAAGCTATTTTACAAATTACAAACACAACTTGTCCGGAGACGTCGGTTGTCCTTTAAAATGTAATGTATTATTATTGTTATCCGGAAAGGGATTTTTTGAACCTTTAAATGCCTTCAACACACAATCCCCGTACACTTCATCCAGTACACTTGCACAAATACGATCCACTATTAAAACTAAATACATAATAATAATCTTCTGTTTTAATTTTGAGTATTTCCATTCTACCATGAGCACCAAATCCAGCAGATATTGAAACAGCTTATTCCCCAAAAGCCATTAACTTGTTAAACAGTACCCCAAATAGAACTGTATAGTGCCTCTTCCTTGTGTGTTCTTCATACTTGGCAATAAAGATGATTCTGATAATACTAACAATGCAATATAATAATGACGTTACATTTCGATTGGCAGTCACCAACAACCGTACATACTTACAACTTTGCAACTCCCCTGCCAGGAGATCTCATGTTTCTTTAATTATTATGAATGATTCACTTCATCCGAACTGTTCATCTCTTGCGCATTGGCGTCTCGTCATTGTTTTTTTTTTTTTTGTCCATCTGTCCAGCTCGTCCATATGGGCCACTGGCCTTGTCCTGATAATGAACCAAATGGTGAGGCGCTCACTGTTGCTCAGATTTTCTAGTTAACTATCCCTTTGTATATGAACTCCATGTCTCGGTTTGACCACATGGTGCAGGCTGATGTACTTCCATTGTGACACATGGCCCCCCGCGAGCTTCCCATACCAAACCCAACCTCCATTCTCTTTTATGTGGCAGAAAGAAGACCAGCGGGAGGGCACGAGGGGCGCAACGACAAGCCAAACGACGAGGACTCCGTTTGTGTGCACGCACGTGGGTGTGTGCGCGCACGCGTGCATGTGAGAGGACTCGGACAGGCCATTGAGCCATGGATCACGTACAGCGACAGCAGATCAGCAGTAGGGGGCGGTGCTCGGTCCTCCTCCTCCTCGTCCTCCCCATCTTCCTGTCCTTCCTGCAGCCCACCCAGGCAACCATACACATTCCCTCCAACTGTGAGTATATCCTGATGTCATATTGCAAGACGGGTGCTTCTGTATTCACCAAATTGTTGTGCTAATTCAATAACGTTGACTCATCCAAGTGTGCTAATTACTGGGATTATCTTTCTTTGTGATGAAATAGAGTCAAGGAGCTGTGTTTCAGTCTTCAGTGCTTGATTTTCGTGCCCCAAATTGAAGCTCCCTTTTCTTCCTTATGCAATTGTGTGTCTAATTATTTCCAAATTGATCCTGTCGTGGAGCATTGATTACTCACTCTATTGATCCGTTTCCCCTGAACAAATCAGAATAAAACCGCGGGGTAATTCAATCAACGATGGGATTCCTCAAGAAAAAAAACACAGGAGAAGTCTCTTCCTCTTTGCCAAGCCTTTCTCAAACATCTAGTGACTAGTCACACACTGCTTTAATATCCAAGAAAATCTACACACCACATCTGGCACTACAACAAGAAAAATACAATTAATCATGAAAACATATTAAGGTTTATTTATTTTAGGTAAAAATGCAACAACTCAATCTCACAGGTTCACATGAACAAATAATGATGGAAGCTTACAAAAGGCGATTATCCATCCATTTTCTATTCGGCCTCTACTCACATGGATCACGAGCGTGCTGGAGTACATCCTAATAGCGCAGTTGTCAGGGTCCACCTAGAACTGGTTACTTGAAATGATTAAAAAAAAACTGTGAATGTGCACGTTATGCTTTTATCAATCCAACCGTACACAGTAATAAAAAAAATACAGTGATACCTTGGCTTACGAACTTAAGTGGTTCCCAGACAGCGTGCAAGGCGAAAAGTGTGTATCCCAAAAAATAATTTCCCATAGGAAACCATTAAAATGAGAATAATCCGTTCCCAGGTCCCCATAAAACAATAAAACATAATTTTCTACTATCTAATTTTCTAAGCCTTAAAACTACACAAAATATACCTTATCTTATGTATACTAAATGTGCTATGGCATCGTAATAAAGAAATAAACTGCACTGTATAATAAAGTTGTTTTATTTACCTTTGTGATGGTAAATAAAACTTGTCTTGATGGGATGGAGTGGCCGGTTCCATCAGCATTAAACACTTGATGAGGAACGTAGCCTTCTTCTTTCACCATCTTGAGGAATGATCCCTTGCAGGTGCTTTCTCTGCGATAATTTTATCTAGTTCCTCATCAATTGTGTTCTGTTTAGCTGGGTTGATAGCTTTTTGCATCAAACAGATGGCTTGTGCGGGTTGTTTGTGGAGCCTGATTGATGGGATATTTTAACCTTGCAGTCGACACTCTATCAAAGTTGACACTCTCTCACTGCCGTCTGCCTGTCTCTTTAATGTTTAAACCACCTCCCCTCACTGCTGCGTTCTGGACCAATCACGTGGCTTTAATCGAAGACTGGAGGCGGGGAATAGGGGACAAAAAAAAGAGAACGGCCTCATTCTCTCTCTTTGTCTGTAAATCCCCCCTCACTGCTGCGTTCTTGACCAATCACGTGGCTTTAACCGAAGACTGGGGTGGGGAATAGAGGTGAAAAACAGTTGGCTGCCATTTTGTTGTGAGGAGAACGGGCTCGTTCGCAAACGACATATCACTCACTGTGGCAGCGCTGTGTGTATCCGGAAAAATAGTTTGTATGCCAAGGTAAAATTGTCATAAATGTAACGTTCGTAAACCGAAAAGTTCGTAGGCCAATGGGTTTGTAAACCGAGGTATCACTGTATAAGGTACATCGGACAATAGATGTACCTTCAATGAATGAAAAAAAATCACAATATAAGGCACACCGCATTATAAAGTGCTACAGTAGAGTCTTGGGTGACACACTACTTCTTCTACAGAGGGAAATGGAGTTGGTGTCTCCGGAAATTAGTTGCAAGACCTGTTGAGGCTCGATATTGCTTCACATATAAGGCACAGTGTAATATTTTGAAAAAAAAAACAAGGCTTTTGGGTATGCTTTATACACGGGAAAATACGGTAATCTCACAAATAGAGTTCCTGTGCATCGGCAACCTTTTGGTTTTGTGATTCTTGCTTATGCCTGTTGGCACAAAAGAGGTCAGCCCAGCAAGTAAATTGCGGGTGGAGATGCAGTGATCTGGCAATGTGTCAAAACAGAGTGAAAAAGTATTCCAGTAACTGCATTTGTTGCTTGCCTTTATGGAAAATGCTTGCAGTGAGTCAGTGTCCTTCATCACCCACACACGCTTGTGAGCAAATAAGCTCATTTACACGCACGCAGATACACACACGCACATACATGACGTAAATGCGGATGAAAGGATATAAAACTAGCCAGCCATTTTCTTTCCTCAAGGGTAGGGGTGGGGTTTTGGAGAGGCACTAGATGATGTGGAGGAAGACAAAGATGGAAAAGGTCAAGGTGCCTCTTGCCTTTCAATTTACGACATGGCGACATGTCATTGCGAGTCAGTGATTTGGAACAGTGTGTAGAGAAGGGGGCATCGTTCTGTGGCACAGGACACTAATGTGTCATTATTTTTTTCATGTGTGCTATGATTGTTTTCAATTCAATCTATTGTCTATTTACAATGAACTAGAAAATCTGTTGAGTGACTTGAATGATACCGGGTCATGTTCATTTTGCAACTGTTACAGAGCAAAATCAAGTACATAATAGACCAAAGTTGACAAAGGTGTTTAGATCCAGACACTTCCCTACTTACGAACATTCGAGTTATGAACAACGGTAAATATGAACATTTTGTAGTAGCATATGTCGTATTTTCTCCATTGTACATGTACATATCTTTATAGAGTATATGTTTTATTGAATGTTTATTTTTTAGTACAAACCAATCCAGGTTACTTATACAAGCCTTAAACATATTTATATAAACCTTAAACATACTTATATAAGCCTTAAATTAAATACATTCCATACAAAATATAGCACTGAAGCAACGAACAAATTCACCTTACGAACGACCATTTGGAACGTAAGACGTTGGTAAATTGGTAAGTGTCTGTTTATCAATGTGGCTTTGTGCTAACAAGCTATGAGAAATCCCTGACCCTGCTTTGTTGCATCTCAAGGTATCATTGTATGTTAGAATTGGAAGATATGTCACATGTTTGAGAGTGAAACAATTATTTCACGCTGGCTAACTGTAAAGTTTATGCGTCGGCGTAAGCTCTCAGCCGTACAGGAGTGGTCCATCGATGAGAACGTTTCTTAAACCGTCATCTGTACTTTTTTGAAGGTGTCGGACGTTAAACATTTTGTAGTAACATATGTCGTATTTTCTCCATTGTACATGTACATATCTTTATAGAGTATATATTTTATTGAATATTCATTTTTTAGTACAAACCAATACAGGTTACTTATACAAGCCTTAAACATATTTATATAAACCTTAAACATACTTATATAAGCCTTAAATATACATTCCATACAAAGTTTATGACATTTAAATAACATTGAGTTTAAGGAAAGCCGAATTGTCCGAGCGCTGGCATGTGTTGTGTTTGGCCAATCTGTGTCAACAGGGCGCGACTGTTTGCAAAAAGCCGCAAACAAATGAATCAAATGAAACAAATCAAATCACATGAAAACAACTAGGCTGCCTCTCTGGAGGATTTATTTTCCACTCTTTTCCCCCAATTGGTATCTCTACTTCTATTGACTGTTTGACTTTCAATACAGCATGCAAAATGACAGCTGTCTATCTAGGATCTTTAAGTCTCTCCTGCGTATTGTACCTAAAACATTTCCTTCCTCTTGCCTGCTTTCTTGCTTCCACTGTGGATTCCCAAAAGACCACATCAGTGAACGTAAGTGCTTTTTCTTACCAATCTTTGGGAATGCAGGTGCTGGTAAGGCTCCTTGTATACACTTCCTCTGTTATGCCGCTGAGCCATAACCTTCCAGCACACAGTTCACCAAACAAATGAATCAATAAATACATAAATGAATGAATGAATGAATGAATGGATGGATGAATGGATGAACAAACAAACAAACAAACGAATGAACGAACAAAAGAATGAACTAAAGAATGAATAAATGAATGAATGAATGAATGAATGAATCAACGAATGGACAAATTAATGAAAAAACGAATAAACGAATGAGCAAATTAATGGATAAATGAACGAAAGAATGAACGAAAGAATGAACTAGCGAATGATGAATGAATGAATGAACTGCTGAACAAATGAATGAATGAACAAACGAATAAATGAATGAACAAATAGATGAACGAATGAAAGAATGAACAAAGAAATGAATGGATTCATGAACCAAAAAATGAATGAATAGATGAATGACTGAATGAACAAACGAATAAACAAATGAATGGATGAACGAACAAACAAATGAATGAACCAAAAGTAAATGAATGAATGGGCGAACGAACGAACAAATGAACAAACAAATGAAACAAATGAATAAATAAATTAATGAAAAAATAAATGAATAAATGGGTGAATGAACAAAAGAATGAATAAACGAAAGAACGAATGAATGGGTGAATGAATGAATGAATGAATGAATGAATGAATGAATGTGGGGAGGGTTTACACTGAGCTGCACTTGAATTAATCCAGGAATTTGCACTGTTATGCTTGCACGTCTGAGTGTTCAGTGCCATGGCATGTGTGCATGTTGTCTTTTTCCGCGCGTGTGTGTGAGTGAAACACTGCGAGCCTCTCGGTAGCCACATGGACAACATTGGGATGTCAAAGCGCCACCCTGCTCTGCACAGCCCTGTGCGCAAAAAGTTGAATTTTATCAGGAAGGGGTATATTAGTTTTTATTGCATTCCAATACTCTCTCGCTACCTTTCCCCTCCGCCGAACCTTTTGTCAATTTTCTATCTGCCACACATCGGTCTACGCGGGTGCCACGGCAACGGTAACCCGCTTAGTGCCTCGCTCGACATCTTTCTCTCCTTTACCTGACTGAAGCTCACTCTTACTGCTGTCCAATCACTTCTTTGAAAGCCCTTTGCAGTTCCCGGGTCAATTAATTTACTAGCGGCCCCTATAAAAGGTACACTTGCACAGTCTAATCAGAATCCAGTGCTTCCTTTACGAGACAATCTTACGAAAATTAATTATTCGGAACCATAACAAATTATATGGATTCTCATTACATGTCAAGGCTGCGGGGGGTGCGATTTAGATGAAAACATTATCTTCCAAGAGAATGATTCAACTGTGACCACATTTTGCAAGACAATGCTTTGAAATCCCCTCAACATAAATGTTGATGATCCAAGAAAACCAAAGTAAATTTTCATTGTCGATTTTGGCGTCATCATTACAAATTGGATGTTTGGCACAAAATTGCTCATCATCAATAGAGTGACGCATGGTGGGGGCAGCATCCACTTTGGGGACTTCAGTCAAGGTGTCGGGAACAAATAACACTTTCAAGTAGCACTTTGTGTTGACGCTAAACCTTCAGGGTTTTAGAAAGAAAACATGATGTAGAAAGCGTACTAGAAATGCTAAAAAAACTTTAATTAGTGCTACCAATCTGTTTTTTTACCCCCCCCCCCCTCTTGAGGAAAAAAAAAATCCAGTGCTCAATTGCACAGGTTCTAAGTCATGTTAATACATAACTAAAAAGGGCTGACATGTTTGCTCTTGCTCTCATTTTTTTTCCAAAGGCTACACACCCCATGTGTGTACACTTAACTCATTCACTGTCATTCCCGAATTTATTTGAGAATTGAAAAGCATGACATGGAGCGCCATTCCCGAATTTGTTCGGGTTTTGGTCTTTCTTGCGGGGGGTGCCGATAAGCGCTGGTCAGACCTCTGGCGATGTTTTTCCCTTCCACAAAGGGGGAAGCATTTCTCTTCCGTCCACGTTAGCAGTTTGTTGTAGCTTCAGCTGTTGTTAAAGTGCTATATAAATCAATATGTATGTATTGTATTGTATTTTGTACAGCCACCCCCATTTCTTATGATACATAGTAAAGGATGTGATAGTGACAGACTAGGAACAGGAAAAGATGATGGTCCACAAAAATCACCCTTTCACGAACCTTTTGAATTATCCTTTTCTCTCCTCCCAACCAATTTCCTCCTCCGCCTACATGACCACTCCATCTCTGGGGGCTGCTTCCTCATCCTGTTGACCGAATGCAAACATGAAGCTATAGGCAGCTGTTGATTGGCGTCTCTAAGCCTTCCGGTCATGGGGTCATGTATGCATTACCCTGGAGTAATATGTCTTGAATTACGAGTTAATGCATGTGTAATGAAACCAAAGAAATGGTGCACCACTGCCATAAAATTTTGGTGCCCCCGAGAAAGAGTTGATAAATCGGAAATAATACAAGTTACTTTTTCAATAAAGTTAACTCAGAAATTGAGTGTGCGTTACCTCCATATTGTGAATGTTCAGATATCCAATCTTTGGTACAGACACCTCAGGTGACAAATGATCTGCCTTACTAGTTTTCAGGAGGTATGAGCCATTATTTGTACGTTATTATTTGACAGTGATTTGCAGCCATACTACCCTGAGAATGCCCGATGTCGTCTGATCTCGGAAGCTAATCAGGGTCGGGCCTAGTTAGTACTTGGATGGGAGACCGCCTGGGAATACCAGGTGATGTACATTGGCAGTGAGTAGGTCCTATAGACCTACACGGGTGTAAAGACGACCCCGCCATCCACGAGTCTCCGGAGCATCTAAGGCAGTCTGGTGGCGAGATCCGCCACCTTTCCGGCAGCTCCTGCGACCATACTGACCCCAAAATGCATCATATGTTCCTTTGGTCCAGTCAGCAAGCTGCATAGGCGACAACCTGCTCTCCATAATACTGGCAGTCATTCAATGACCGATGGAGGCCGACGGAGACGGATTTGACATATGAGCGCTCAATACTGGCAATGAATTCAATTCACTTCGCAACAAGCAGCTATTTGGCATGTTACCAAAAGAAGCTACAAGCTAATCACTGCCAGTCCCGCCTGGTTGAAGTTTAATGTCAAAGAAAACACAAAACAAAGACAATAAGGCATTGTGCATTTCAACTGACGTCACAGCTTTTAAGATGTCCGCTTAGCTTAACGTTGACAAATTGACCCTTGATGCCATAGCATCAGGTAGTGTTTGAATCAAACATGAACACACACAGGTTGAAGCAACATATGTAGAATCACAGATTAAAGTCTGGTCTTTGAGCAAAGTGGCATTCTGCTGCATTCCTTCGCAACATGTTGCCATTTTGACAATGTCTCTTTTTAATCTTTGCAGTCAAGAGACCTCCTGTTATCATCACACAACCCGAATCCGTCACCGTCTTCAGCGTGGAAGATCTCGTCATGACCTGCGAAGCCTCAGGAAACCCGCCGCCCATGTTCGTATGCGCACGCACGGGCACACCGTGTTAGACTTTCAGGGTGACTTTCAGTCTCCGTATTGATTAGTCCATCATGAGTGGAAAGCAGCTTTCTGTCACGATTCTGTCATCAACAAAGGATGAATGTGGCAACGCAATCTCTCCAAGTGGTCGAGCGCAGTGGTTGCCAAGCAAAGGATGAATATCACAATGAGACCTAATAAACTGTGTGGTCCCACTGGGGCTTCAATTTATTTGCGTCCTTGAATTTAATCCCATTAGTTAGTCAAGTCAAATATTGTTGCATTTCGATTTTGTTGCAGTTTTCGATGGACGAAAGACGGAGAGGAATTTGACCCAGGCACTGACCCGGAGCTGAAGGTGACTGAGCGCTTGGGTTCATTCGCCTTCTATACGCTCAGCAACACAGTGGACTCCCTGAAGCAGTACCAGGGCAAATATGTGTGCTATGCATCCAATGAGCTTGGCACGGCCGTCTCCAATGAGGCCACGCTCAACACTGACGGTGAGAAGGCACCTGATCTTGATTCCTCACAAATTGGTCACTGACTGAAGTTCCAACAAGTCAATTGTTATGTCATGAATGGCTTTAACCTTCAAACCATGGTGGATTTTTACAATACAATACATATTGATTTATATCGCGCTATAACAACAGCTGAAGCTGTTTCATGGCACTTTCCCCTTGTTGTGTGTATGGCAAAAAATTGCCACATACACACAATTTCGATACATATTGAAATTGTTCATCTTTTATGCTTCTTTTACTACTGTACACATTTATTTTAACACCAACTCCTCGCAATATAAAGTGGGCTTATACAGTCATTGGTTTTTTTTGTCAAATACTAGTCTGTTTACACAAAACTCTCTCTCTCTCTTGTTTTAATTATATATCATGTCGCACATATCAACCAAAGCATTTCAGGCTTTGAGTCTAGAATAAACTATTTAGCTCTGAAAAATAAAGGAATGTAGTTAGGGTTTCATTTGGCCAATTTTAGTTACAGAATAGGTAAAAAGTGACAATTTGATCTTCTTTATATGATATAGTATATTTTATTAGAGTGTCGAGTGATTAGCATGTCCACTTCCTAGTGAGGGGATGCTGGGAGTTTGCATGATCTCACCAAGCCTACCCTAGGCTTTCTCAGGGTCCTCCGGTTTCCTCCCACATTTCAAAAACATGCATGGTAGACTCATTGAGTACTCCAAATTATGCCTAGGTGTTCGTCACCATATGCCCTGCGATTGGCTGGCAACCGATTTAGGGTGTCTTCTGCCTACTGCCCGAAGATGATGATAAAGGGGTTTGGCAGTGAATGAATGAATGAATATTATAGTGCATTTATATATGTGAAGTGGGAAATGACAAATTCCACCCTTCTCATGAGTGTCATGATCCAACAAAGGAAAAAAAGTGAGATGGACCCAAATGAGCAGCATAAAAAAAACGTTTTTTTTTTTTTTTTTTTTTTAAATATTGAAAATTAGTCCTAAACTCAAGAAACCTGATATATCTGAAATGTACTCAGAAGGCTTGAGCACTACTGTAATTGCACTTACGTTAGCTAATTGCCTGTTCGCAGGCTAATGGCAGAGCTGTGTGATGTCAAGTTGTCCTGATTTCTAAAGAGCTCATTTGTTCATAAATGAAGACTCAGACTTGGACAACACGGCACCGCAAGCTTGAACATAATGACATGCAAGAACATTATAATCAGCAACATGTACGCACACACACACTGACACACGCACTCACACATGCACACAAACACACGTTTGACATGGTGGGGACTTAGTATGAGGCGCATACACACACGTTTTTTTTCTCCATGGCGGGGACTTAGCGTGAGGCGCAAACACACTTATGCAAGGCCATGGACACGTGTAATGCAATGCTCACCTTTGTGTATCCATCGACGTATGCGACTGGATCTTTCCACGGCGAACCCCTTCACTCGGTTTCCCTGACAACCGTTTCCCCAGAAACACTGGTGAGCTGATGTCATGCAAAGCCCTGTTCAGTGGCTCCCGTGGGGTTGCGCACGATGAGCAGAGGGGAGGCACCAAGCAAATCTAGCACACACAACTTCCAAATCATATTGTTCCACTTCCTCAATACTAGAGCTGCTTTCGTCTACCCTTCCAGCATTCTTGTAAATGGTGACAAGATACTGTTGTGCCTTCAGTTACTTTATATGAGAAAACAATGCTAAACACCACAACATCTGTGTTGTGGCATTACAACCGTTACAGCCAACAATATCTGAACACAAATGGAGCAACACACAAACAGGTAATAGTAGTCCCAGGCGGACATTCTTTATCCAGTCACTGCAGCTTACGGAATCAGATCGTATTTAAATGCTTAGGTACGAAAAACACACATCTAGAAGCGCCACAACAGGGGAAATGCAATGAAAGACATTTGGAATTATTTAATAATAATGTATGAAGAAAATATAATTCACATTAGTCTGTGATTCAGATATTTTTAGGCCAACAGAGAAGGCCTTGCAGGCCCTGACGGCCCACCACTGGTCAAATGATATCATTGCTTTGGATCGTGAGTGCAATGTTGTGAAGTGCTATTTTTTTCATTCCCAAAGCACATCACAATAGATTGGTTTGGGTTTTATCTGGAAGATTGGAACATATAAATGCCATTTTATTTTTTTCAGTGTAGATAGGTTGAGGTACAATTTTTTGATCATGGTACAAATTATTGTAAATTCTGATACCAAGGTGTTGGTGGAATCTACTCATGAGTGAATGTTTCCCTTTCCTTTGCCCCGTTCAGCCCCACCGTCCCAGCAGAAGGAGAAAAAAGTACACGTGAAGTCTGAAGAGGGAAGCAGTATTGTTCTGAAGTGCAACCCCCCACAGAGCTCGATGGAGCCCATCATTCACTGGATGGATTGGAGTGAGTACACACCCTTTCATTTCTTTGCCATTTTCACGTGCTGTTGACACCTCTTCTAGTCAACCTCCACACAAGGAATGACGCATCCACATCAGTGTCCTGTTTTTTTGTGACGTTCCAGTTTTAATTGGCTAAAGTGTTCCATAGCGAGTGGAAATGTCACAGTGATATACTGTAACGGTCTACATCTAGTCGCTTATCTGATTCTGTGCGCCACAGTGGCCCGTGTGTTCGAATCAAAGTCAACAATGGTCTCCGTTGAATCTTCCTGTTGTCTCATGTCTCCTTGCAGAGCTCCGTCACATCCAACTGAGTGAGCGGGTGGTGGTGGGCAAGGATGGCAACCTGTACTTTGCCCACCTGAAAACTTCGGACAGCAGGGATGACTACACTTGCAATGTCCAGTATTTGGCAACTCGAACCATTCTGGCAAAGGAACCTGTCACTCTGACAGTCAACCCGTGTAAGTTTCACTCAAGTTGACAAGTCGATTGCCTTTGAAACTTCAGCCCAATTTCAATGGGCTACACACCTTCCATTTCAATGGTAACATCTCACACTGGGATGTGGCTGCCAACTACTATGGCTCATGCAGAGCCGAGATGACTGAACACAGGCCCTTCCGAAGTTAGCAGCACTTTTGATAAATGACACATGGGTCTGTTGTATGTGAACGCTTGTGTTTCAGCCAACTCAGTCCTGCGGAACAGAAGGCCTCACATGATGAGACCTACTGGAAGCCACAGCACTTACCATGCACTCAAGGGCCAGACCATCGAGCTCGAGTGCATCGTCCAAGGCTAGTGAGTGTCTAAATGTGCTGAAACGTATATTAAACCTGGAGACGCACCTTTCAGTCAAATGGAGCTTCTTAACACCCAGTTTTCCTTACATTAGCTTTGCTATTGCACTCTCCTGCCAACTTTGCTTCTTGCATCTCCTTCCTCAATCGTAATCATGCGTCTGTTTGTTCTCTTCAGTCCGACTCCCAAAGTATTGTGGGTTAGGAAGGACGGGGAGCTGTCTGAAACACGAACTGCCAAAGAAATGTTTGACCGCCGTCTGCGCTTCACCAACATCTCAGAAAGTGATGCTGGCGAGTATCAGTGTCTTGCTGAGAATTCCCAAGGGAAGGCCCTACACTCTTACACTGTGGCAGTGGAAGGTACATCAAACACACACACACACACACACACACACACACACACACACACACACACACACACACACACACACACACACACACACACACACACACACACACACACACACACACACACACACGCTACTTGCAGTAAATTCCCATTAACATCCTAACACTCCACCCAAACAGCCCAGAAATAGTCAAGATTAAATCAAATGTAATGACGAAAAGATGGATGACACAATTCAAAAGTTTCATTTCTTTGAACAATTCAATTTACTAAAAATGACTTCAATGTAGCATTGTGTCGTTACGCCCCAAGCCGTGTCTTCTGTTTGAGTGTCTTTTGCAGTTATTGGAAAACTATGATTGGCCTTTTTTTTAATTCACCCAATGTGGATATTCCCACCACACTTTTGCCAAAGCTCCAGATGTGCAAAATCAGCACATGGCCACAGTGGTGGGCCCACACCCAGTGCCTTTGCGAGTGCACAGTAAATGTTTGAAACGTCAATGCCTCTTGCCACCAACTTGTTTCTGTGTGCGCTGTGTTTTTTTGCAAAATAGAGGCACAAGAAGGGGACAGAATTTTTTTTTCACATCCCATTTGTTAATGTACTTCTATCAGGCAATAGCGATAGTTTTAGCAAATATTTATTTTATTTTTGGGAAAACTGCTAACGCCACCTTGAAATACAAATCCAATTTTGTCAAGGAAGCAAAAAGGGGTGTCGGTAGTCGATTTTCTTAAAACATCAGCATGTCATTTTAGTCTCTCGCAAACCTCATAGACCTACACTACAGTTTAGCAAGCCTTGCTAGTCTTCACTGTTCCATTCATGTTTATTCTCCTGTAAATTATCATGTCCATTTTGAAGAAAAAAACCCTAATGTGATTTACTTTTTAACTCCCTAGCTGCTCCCTACTGGACCAAAGAACCAGTCAGTATGTTATATGCTCCCGGTGAGAATGTCAGACTTGACTGCCAGGCCGAGGGCATCCCTACTCCGGTCATCACTTGGACCATAAACGGGATCCCTCTCTCATGTTAGTACACAAACAAATGAACATGTGCGAATAAAGCACCTTGCACATTGTAATGCTTTTTTTGCTCTGTATGCGTCTCTCTATATTTTTTTCTTAATAGCGACTGACAAAGACCCCAGACGTACTCTTCCACCGAGCGGCTCTCTTATCCTAAAAGACGTGAATTTTGGAGACACGGCCATCTACCAGTGCAAGGCCTCCAACAAGCATGGGGCCATCCTCTCAAACACCAATGTTTATGTCATTGGTAAAGCTTTCGGATTTTACACTACAACTAATGGCAGGACGGGCAAAAGTATTTAAGTAGAGTACAAATACTTGGATAAAATAAATGACTGATAACACTAATACAAGGCAAAATGTTCATGTCTTCAAATTAATACCAAAAACAGACTCTTCAATGAACTTATATACAAATATAAAATATAGATTTAAGCATATATGCAACTGTACACATAATACATAATAAAGGTTGAAGGAGCATAACGATTCTCTTAAATAAGGTCTGGGATAAGGAATACCTAGCTTCTTTGATTCTGTTGTGTTGTTGTTCATGATCCTTGGTTCATATTCTGCCTTGCAAGTCATCATTATGTCAATCAGTCATTGAATCAATCAATCAGTCCATCAAAATTCTAACTGGAATTTACTTTATCACTACCGACTCAGTCTTTTTAAGCCATGTGGTTGCCCATGGAGGTTGAACAAGTTACACACCTTTATTGGCAGGAATTAAGACATCAAAAAGACAGTCATCAGTTTGAAAATGTAAGTCACAAAAGTCCCAAGTCGTAAGAAAAATAAGGAAAGTTGAGATGCTGGGAATATGGACTTCTGTACAGTGTAAGTGGCAGCCACATTTGTGAGTTTGTAAGTCAGGATGAGCTAACAATGGGATGGCAACCTGTGTGGATGGCCTTGGCATTGATGCTCACACTCACTCTTGTCAGGTGACCAAACTCATTCCTACATGCCTTGGAAATCAAAAAGGCCTTTCCCTATACCTTTCCACATACAGTTGTCCAAAATGGCTTGAGATGAAAGCAGCATTCTGTGACAAATTGCTAGTCCAGCACAACTTCTGATTCATTTCTGAATGAATCGAGCAGAGTATTTCAAACCTTTTTGCCCACATGATTTACTGTGTGTCCGTGTCTCGCCTCCCTTTGTTGTGCCAGAGTTGCCTCCACAGATCCTAACTGAAGATGGCAACACTTACACAGTGACTGAAGGCCAGAAAGTCTTGCTTGAGTGTGACAGCTTTGGATCTCCAAAACCAAAAGTCTCATGGTGAGGCAATCGAATTCACTCTTATTTTTACGATGACACTTTCTCATTTGATATGGCGATTTGATGGTCTATGATGCATTTCATTAGCAGCCTAACACTATTGCATCTGGAGCGTGATGAATAATGGTGCACATGCAAAATAGTAAACCCTTCTTTGAATTCATGCATCCGCAAATTTGGTGTTCACTTGATGCGGGTGACCTGTAAATGGTGTAGCACACCCTTGACTGGCCAATTATAGGACACATATAGAAGAATCATCATCATTCACATCTACAGGCAATTTGGGGAGAACATAAAGTCCACACGGGAAGGTGCCATGTCTGAATCCAACGCCCAACCCTACGACTACGACTGTGAAATTCATGTGCTGTTAGATCATCGTTGCCGCCATCATTATTCAAATGCTTGCATCAGGGGGGGATAATTTTTGAATTGCTTCTTTACAAGCTTTACATTTTATGACAGTGGAAACAACATTGCAGGTTCTGAGAAATAAATCAAATTTTCAAGAACATGTGTTTTGTTCCAGGCACGGTGGCAGTGCCTATTCCCTTCTGGCTGATTCCAGAATTAACCCTCTTACCACTGGAGGTCTCGAAATCTTTAATGTCACACATGATGATGAAGGCTTCTACACGTGCTCTGTGCAGAACACAAACCTGTCAATCAGTGCCGAGCTGGAGGTGCTCAGTGAGTGACACATAGACACACACACCCAGACACACACAGACACACACACACACACACACACACACACACACACACACACACACACACACACACACACACACACACACACACACACACACACACACACACACAGGTAGCACACCCCATCGTGTCCTTTCTTTTCTTTCTCCTAGACAGAACAATGATCCTGTCACCTCCGCAGGCTCTGAAGGTGCAGCCTGGGCAGACTGCTATCTTCACCTGTCTGTCTCTTGTGGATCCCAAACTGGCCTCTCCACTTACTCAGTGGAGGAAGAATGACCAGAAGCTGTTTGCATCTGGCAACGATCTGAAGTTAGACATCACTCTACTCATTTTTATTGTTTCATCAGTGCAATGCCAACGCATCGGCAATAGCATACAGTATAAGGCAACTGTAGTGGATGACTCAATACTTTCTATGCAGATGTGAGCGTGGAAGAAAAGCACCCAAAATAGTCAAGCCAAGATATTTATCTCTCTGTCAACTGGATATCCAAGCCTGGATTACAGTTTTATGCGACTAATTTATCGTTCCCTAACTTTCCTTGTTTTAGATACACATTTGAAGGACCGGACTTGATTATCTCTGATGTCAAACCTGAAGATGAAGGAAACTACACATGCCAAGTTATCACGAATCTGGACATGGCTGAAGCAACTGGTACACTCACTCTACATGGTGAGCGCACCGCTGTGTGATCGGATGAACATTGAATGCTAATGGAAAAAAAACGGTACAAGAGAAAAACACTTTATCCAAGCAATGACAATACATTTTATAATCTACAGATCGTCCAGACCCACCTGCTCTTCTGCAGCTGTCACAAGCTAAAAGGCGCGCAGTCACTCTCAGTTGGACTCCTGGAGATGAACACAATAGCCCTGTGATCGGTTAGTGTTGACGCCCACACGTTGGGCTGATTGACCTTTTGCTAAGACCTCATCCACTTCCTGGATGTTTCCATAGGGCTCCATTAAAGTCTAAATCATTCTCTAAAATGTTTCCCTCTGCAGAGTATGTGGTTGAATTTGAGGATCAGGTTTCAAATGAGCGAGGGTGGGAAGAGTTAAGAAGAGTATCAGGGAACAAGGACCGCACCACTCTCTCTCTCTGGCCCTACATGTCGTACCGTTTCCGCGTAATTGCCATCAATGAGGTGGGCAAGAGTGCTCCGAGCAACCCATCTGAGATCCACAATACAGCTGCTGAAGGTTAGAGATGCTTGTAGCCTCTGTAGCTGAGCAATGGCTTAACTTTAAATCTTATTTCCATAGCACCAGATAATAACCCTGAATATGTCAGAAGTGAGTCCAGTGACCCAGATATGCTTGTCATCACATGGGAGGTACAGGACGTGAAATTGTATGAAGCAACATCAGCCATTTTTCTGAGGTTTTCATGTCTCAAAGATTAGTATGCCTCTTATGACAGGAAATGGACAAACGAGATTTTAATGGACCTGATTTCAAGTACCGCGTCCTGTGGAGGCGTGTGGTGGGCAGCGGGCCTGACTGGCATCCAAATTACACAACAGTGCCACCGTTAGTTGTCAGTAAGATCGGCAACTTCTCTGCGTTCGAGATTAAAGTGCAGGCTGTCAATGAACAGGGGGAGGGACCTGAGCCAGATCCTGTCATTGGCTACTCAGGCGAGAATTGTAAGTCATTACTCCGAGCCACTGTTTGACTGACGATATTTGAATATTTGTTGCGTTGTGTTCATATATGACGCCTTTTTGCCTTAGATCCACTGGAGGCCCCCATGGATGTGGGCATTATCATCATGAACAGCACTGCCATCAGAGTCACCTGGGCTGCAATAGACAGGGAGACGGTCAGAGGACATCTGCTTGGATACAAGGTACCGATCTCTCTATGTTTGAAAGTAACATTAACAGAAAGTCATCTACCTGCCCTTTGCCTCGATTTGTCAGTCAAATGAAAGGCCGCGATCCTCAGTCATAAAAGATCGGAGCAATAACCTTAAATTGAGATCTTGTTCACAAATGAATAATGATCAAGAGAGCAACAGATGGGATTGTTAAAGCGATTTGATCACTGCAAGACCTTTCATTTCATCCATACTTATGTTGTCCCTACGGATTTCAAGCTTTGGGTAGTGAATGAACAGAAAAGATCTCTTGTAGCTTTAATGAGGTGCATTACTTTGGGGAGACCATAAGGCAGATCTCGAGGACTCCCGCAACCGACTTTGGAACCCCATTGATGGAATTGGAAAAGTAAGCCAGAGACAGCTCAGGAAGTTTAGGCCACAAGCTAATAAAAATTAGAGGAAGTTTAGGCCACACACTGATAGTAAGAAAATGAAGATACCTTGAAAATAGGATGTGTAACTTTTTTTTTCTGGCTCCAGATTCACTTGACGAGATTTGGTCCCCGGGGTCACCACAGAGCTCGAAGGGCAAGGGAGCCAGTCACCAGTGTTGTTGTGGAGACTGGAGCAAATGAGGAGAGGAAGGTGATTGGCGATCTCCAACCGTACTCCCACTACGCCTTGTCTGTGAGCGCGTTCAACAGCAAAGGAAATGGGCCGGCATCGGAGATGGTCCCCTTCGAGACGGAGGAGGGAGGTAAGACAGTGTGTTGCCATATTGGAATGGTGGGGGACCAGGTGACCTGTGTCATTAGCTGGAGGTGGTGTAAAAAAGCGGAAATGACTGGATGCAATGTGTGCAGTTTAAAAGGCCATTTGATCACCTAATTCGTATGTTCTTTGACTAGTTCCGCATCCACCAACATCTTTGGTGTTGGACAGTTCTTCTGAGACGGAAATGACGCTGCGATGGACACCGCCGAGTCAGCCCAATGGGATTCTCATTGGTTACGACTTACAGTACCAACAAAGTGAGCATCATTCACATTTCCTATGTGACACATGTCTGTGTAAGCTCTCAGTCGTACAGGAGTGTTCCATCGATGAGAAGGTTTCTTCAGCCGTCATCTGTACAAATGTGAAGCTTTCGGACGTTTTGCCTCCTATCCAAGAGGCTTCGTCAGCGAACTAAAGTCTGACTGGTCGTATCGGCCCTATTTATATATCCCTAGGGATATATAAATATGTGACACATGATTTTCTTTTGGAGCAAACAAGGATGGGCTCAAGCGTAGAACTGTAGACCCACCAATGGCCTGCCCAGCCAGGTCTACATCTGGGCTAACCTGAATCATATACCGTAATTTAGCGCACCTGATTATAAACCGCACCCACCACATTTTAAGAGGAAAACCGATTTTGTAAATACACAAGCCACACCTGTATATAAGCCGCATGTGCCCACATTAAAACATGTAACACAAAATTAACCCAAACCCGACTTCAAGACTCGCGAATGAAACTAAATGTCCTTCATTAAAGTCCACAGTCCAAAAATCACAGCCGGCAAAATGAACGGAAAATGATACTTAAGGTTTAATGCAGGCCTGCAGAGTCCGGGTCCCGTTGAAAGTAATCCAAGGGAAAAAAGTGTATATTTCCAAAGGTAAAGGAGGGAAAAATATATATGGCTGGTCGCTGCCTCGCCTCATCTATCGCAGAGTCAGCGATAACTTTAATCTTTCGCAGAGTTCAGGTCAAACTCCTCCGTGCCAACGTGCAAAAAATATCCACAGGGTCTGGTCGTGCCTCTGTCTTCTCTCACACACCGCCGCAGGTTTTTCTTTAACCAACTTTTTACCCCCTCTTCACCTTTTTTTTGCCTGTCCCTCACCTTTACCGGCCCCCACTTAAACCCGTCACCCCACGTTTTGTTCCACCCCTCCTTTTTCATTCACCCGTGCAAAACATATCAGAATAAGTGTCTAAAATAAATACATTACAAAAATATACAGTTGCAAATACATATTATACATGGGTTACACATATTTACAAAGAAAGACGGTACAGTTTTAATAATAATATAACTTTCATCCCAAACGGTGCCTGTGACAGGGCAGTTAATGGTAGCAACACGCTAGCAACACGCTAGCAATCGAAACAGTCGAAACACTTCGGCCATCTACTCTCTGTGTGTTCACCCAGTCTTCTAGAAAGTTTTCCAGTTCGGGCCACCTGCTTTTATTACCTCGGAAAGCTTTATTCGTCTTTTTACATTTATCCAGTTCTTCCCGCTGCCGTTTCCAGCGTCTCCCCATTGATTCGTTTATGCCAAGTTTACGTGCAGCAGCTCTGGTTCCTTCTTTATCGGACTGCTTGATTGCTTTTAGCTTGAAAGCTGTGTCATATGCCTTTCTTTTTGCATTTTCCATGATGAGGGTATGTTCACGCTAATTTAATTTATGCACAAGACAAGAAGATGCAGTCTTCCTCGGCACATATATTCCACCGGTCCCTGGCGGCCGTTAGAAAAATTACAGTTTGGGAAAAAAGTAGCGGTTTATAGTCCGGAATTTACGGTATTCTAAATTTGGAGTAAAATGGCAATCATCCAGGGTGAATCTGACGATATCACGACACTGACTAATTATCTTCTCATCCTCACTCAGTCGTGGAGAGTGACGACAGCCCAATGCAAGTGGTGCAAATCGATGACCCCACAATCAGCCACCTCACCCTGAAGGGCCTCGATCGCCACAGCCATTACCGCTTCTACTTGAGGGGGCGCACTGCCGCCGGAGATGGAGAACCCATAATAAAGGAGGGTGCTACCACTCTGGATGGAGGTATCTTTGACCTCGCTCGGCTGGCACGGCATTCAAGCATCAGCCTCTCACAAACACAAATTCAATTCTTTTGAATATTTCCCAGTGCCTCCTGTCAACATCAGCGTGTCTCCTGGAGAGAACTTTGTTAATATAAGCTGGCTGGCCAAGAGGAGGCACAGAAATGTTGGATTCCAGATTCAATATTTCAAGGAGAATGGTAGGGTAAATTTGTGTCTTCAAAACAACGACCTTCTGGAGGTTGAGCTCAAAGTAATTTGTGTCTGTACAGATTCTAAGAAATGGAAGAAAACAGAGAAAGTGGACTCTTCCCGGTCCTTCTACCAGCTGCAGGGTCTCAGACCTGGTTCTCATTACCATCTGCACTTCATCCACAGCAATGTTACGTTCTTTCAGACACAGGTTGACACTGAGGGAACAGGTACTGCATTAATGGATTAGAGTGTTGTCTTATCTCATCTTATCTGCTGTTCCTCTGGGTTTCCTGTGTTTAAAGATAAAATCAATACTACAGAGAAAGAACTCCTTGTAGTTCCCGCCTTGCCATTGAAGTGCTTTTAAATGTTGGCCTTTTTTCAGTTCCCTGGTGTGATGCCACCCTGTTAGAAATTATAATGAGGTGGCTTGTCTGGATGTCGTTTCTTTTGAAGCGTTCCCTCGTTTTTGTTGTTGTTGTTTTTTTCCAAATCTTGCTCTCGCAAATACCAATTTTCTTTCAAGGAGTGACTGAGATGCAGCCCGGCATTGCGACACAGGGATGGTTCATTGGCCTGATCAGCGCCATCGTGCTGCTTCTGCTCATTCTGCTCATCCTCTGCTTTGTCCACAGGAACAAAGGGGGGAAATATTCAGGTAAGTGTCAATCTCCTTTATTCGTGTAATTTATTTTGGTGGTTGCATCAAAGTTGAGTCTTCACAAGCTTGACTTTTACTGCTTAGAAACAGAAGTGGTGGGCCAACACTATCAGAAGCATTGACATTTAACAACCTAAAAAATGGATTCCATTTATTTGCCTCAGTTGGCTAGTTAGCTGGCTGACAATGATGTCCTAATTTTTATCTGCTGGCATTTGCACACATTTTGTACATTTAATCATCGGCACTTTAAATGCGTCTGGTGTATTTTATCAAAATGTTTTGTTTTCATGTTGTGAGATACACATTGATTCTCAACCGCTACAAAATGTGTATATTTGAATATTGTTAGATTGCCTTCATGATTTGTATTGAATATGTCCTTAATTGTGGTGTGATAATGGTCCTATCAAGAGGTAGATTACGTCAGGTAAATTCCCCATTGTTGGCACCAAATGTATAAGATATGCTATCTGAAAATGCAAGTAACTTGAGGTGACAGTTGGACTAAAAACAAGCCTTTACTCTGCACTACCGTCCCGTCTGTCAAAGGACCCTTGATACATTTTGAGAAACGAGCACCAAACCAATACTCAAGTCCAACCATTTGTCTTCCTCTCAGTGAAAGACAAAGAAGAAGGCCCAATGGACTCAGAAGCCCGGCCAATGAAGGACGAGACCTTTGGAGAGTACAGGTTGGTCGTGCTATGTGTCTGTGGAATGTCATGTTCTGGACTTGTGATACTATCCCGATTCCCCCTGCAACGATCACCTTGCTTAACCCATTCTGCTGCCATTATTGTCCTCTTTCCTTCCTGATGCCTGAACCCGCTTTGCTGATCTCTTGAAAGGTACGCTGTGGTTTCTCATCCCCATCCCAAATACGTACTGTAATGGCCTCTCTGCAACATTTTCTTTGCTCTTTTCAGCCTGCATGTTGCTTGTGCTATTTTCTTCGATCAACATATTGGCTCAACTCCCCCTTTCAATAAACTCCTCCCTCTCGCAGTGACATGGAGGAGAAGCGCACTGCCAGTCAGCCATCACTGTGCGAGGAGAGCAAGCTGTGCAGCGAGGACAACCTGAACTTCAACGGAAGCAGCGTGTTGACCACCGACATCAACCTGGATGAGTCTCTGGCCAGCCAGTTCAGTCGGCCCAGCGACGGCCCAGAGGTGCCAGATAACTCCCCACTTAACCCCACCTCCATTCCCTCCGCCACCAATGGCCTGCCCAACCAAGTCACCATCCTCGATTAACCTCCACGTATCCGCGGAGGACCGTATGACCAAAACACGTCAACACATACGTGCCCGTACGCTCCTGTTCCCTGCTGAGTAGTTTGATAACTAAGGCTCAATCAATGCATTGACAACTCAGATGGCGGTGGTGTCATCTGATGGACTGGACTGTTTTGACCAAAGGCATGTCCAAAGTATTGGACAATATGACGTAAATCTAACTAACCCTTACATGGAGAAATCCTTTAACTCTACCTGATCCTTCTTCATGAGTGCAGTGTAAAAACAGTTTAACTTTCATCTATCTTTATTTCTTCCCTCAAAAGCTCTTGAAAAACAAAATGTTGTGCGGCAGACATGATCAAAGGGGCTGCATAGAGAGCAGCGGCAGACTGAAGGGGAAGTCTGATGGGACCACATCTGCATAATTTACTATATTCTTAAAAAATATTTCACACTATTTAAGTGTCCATGATTTTTTTATAACTGTCTAGCGTAGTAGACCATTTCAATGAGCTATCCATATTATTCATATAATAATGTATATTTGGTTTAACCTTATTTCATGTTAATTTGAATAGTGACAGAAAAACACTCTCTAATGCACAGTGCTCTAATCAGTCAGCCATAAAAGTACTTGATTGGAATATGTCGATCAATGCCTTCATTACTTCCACACCTTTCAAGAGGAAACCAGCTGAGTCATCCCCTTCCCCCTTTCCTTTCCTTTCCTTCACACTGTATATTCCAGACTAAACCAGGAACAGAGTAAAAATATAATAATACATAACGTTTATAACGTAATCAAAACGTTTGAAAAAAACTTCCCAGTCCTCTTGATTGAGCAAGTGTCTCTAATCTCATTGACAGGTAGTGTTTGTTATCCCATATCTTTCGTGACATATTTCAACGATTTGAGATATGTTGGCCAAGAGCACTGAGGTCAGGTTTTGTACCATTTCATGCCATCACTAACGCACTAATAACAGGTAAATGGGAACTTGCTGTGAAAACGCCGAGTAGCATCTGGTGTATATATTTGCATCGACATGTATCTATTTAGCCATATTCCAGTATTATACCTTCTGGTCCTGACAGGTTCCTGTGCCTCCTGGGTTTTACATAGAGCACCAGATTGATGTCATACAGGCAACTCCATCATCAAGTGTAATGTTGTGATTGGAGATATATTGTACATTTTGTGTCAAAGCCTCTGTGTTTGCTTTCTGTATCTTGTCTTTGTCTCTTTTGGTACTGTCACGCTCCATATTATTGTTTGGGGAGCGGCACTTGCAGATGAAAGGGTGGAGTCTTAAGCGTAAACACTGTACACTCACTCATGCAGTTTAAGATTGCAGAAAGGTAAAATAAGTGGCCATGTGTAAATTACAAAGGCACATGGCTGGTATTTACTTCACACTTAGAGAATGTATTGTTTTTGTCCTAACACGTCATTTTAGTAAAAAAAATATTCTTACCCTGACTTGAGTAACAGTTATTTATAATTTGGAGAACTTTTAAATGGATATGGCACGTCAAGTGTAAAAAAAAAAAATATCGAAAAAGCTGTATTGGATTTTTTTTAATGGTGTTTTTACATTTTTGCAAAAATCCCCAATAATGGATACTGTAACTTTTCCTCAATGCACGAATTTCCATTGTTATAAATGTGTAGAACTTCAAATTGGTCTGCTATGTTGCTTCGAATTAAAATAATTCATAAAAATACTAATCAATAGCCATTCAACATACAAAAGCGTACTTCAATTCAAAATTTGGACAAGATATGAATAAAAAGTCGACCCCAAAATGTTCTTAAAATCGTAGATTCTATGGAGCCAGACTACTACATTTATGGAGGATGCACTAGGAAGAAAAAAAAATGCCCATTTCTGTCCATCTCAGGGGGCAACCATGTTGCCACCCGCTGTCGACTATAAATTACATCACAGTGACTCAGGTAAAGACCAGTTACGGCTCTGCTTCAGATGTCATTTTGAGTTGACGTAAGGTGGCAAAATGGCCATCCCAGTGTGGGTAAAAATGGGTGAATTTTTGCTGCTAAATCATATTGCACAAACACAATATGTATCAGACATGTCATATTTAGACCAGTGGGGGCATATAGACAAGACAAGTTTGGGGTTGACTTCTACTTCAATGTGCCTGCAACATATCCTTGCTACATAAGGTACAGGAATTTATTGGGGCTAAAATGTAAATACATCCCTTGAAAGAATGCTGTAATAAACCCAACCACGGCCGCTTTAAAACTCTGCAGTCCTTCAACAGTCCTGAGAATCATTTGAAAGCAAGTTGTCATGTTTCCTCTCTGTCATGTTGCTTTTGTTATTGCCATATGGTTGCAGTAAAATAAAATTTGGCTGTTCACCAATTTAAGAAGGCAAAATAAAAATACAAAATGTGAAAAGCATTGCCTGTAATGTTTACAGATTTGCTGGAAAACTGTTTTTTTGCATTTCGTTGCCAATGCATAGTTTCATGCCAACTTTCCATAAACTCCAGTGAATACTTTTTTAAAAACCTGATGCAGTCATGCAAAGGATGCAGCACCACAGTGAGCATGTAGAGTTGATGCAACACCACTCTCGTCATATAAAAAAAGCTGGCAATGAGACGTGTCGTGAGACAATGCCATGAAGGAAATGTCATGTCTGACAAGTCAAAGGAGGTTGTTAAAATCTTTGTGTTACTATAGTCAGTTTAAACACGAACGCGCGCACACACCACACATATTTTGCAAATTAACACATGTCACTCAACAGCTAATTCATGTGTCAAACGGTCGTGTTTACCGTAACTCGAATATTCGTAAGTTGGGGAGCGTCTGTATATGTCACACGTCAGCATCAGCGAGAGGTGGTGTTAAATTGGCAGAAATATTCTCGGGTGGGTTTATTGGCATAAAGCTCCTTGTCCAAATACTGCTGACTGAACACACAGAAATTCACAAAAGGTTAGCATTATGTAACTTTCTCTGAAGTCTAGATTCAATTTGCATTTTGTGTTTGCTGCTTACTGTGCTTGCTGCTCTTTGGCCAGCTGCTTGTTGAAATTGTCTGCCTGGATCCGCTTCGCTCTTCTGAGTTCTGCAGTTCTCTTTTCCTCTTGCCGGGCTTCGCTGGATGCCTTTAGGATTTGAGAATTCCAGCCTGCCTCCCGGATCTTTTCAGTATCACGCCATCTCTTATCATGGATAGATAACAAAGATTGGCTGTTAGATCATCACTGCTTTGCGGCACCACTTCATCAATCAATCAGTCAATTACTTGTTGGGTGATTGACATCAGTTCCCTCTTGGATGGCAATTCTATTCGCGATTGTATTCTTTCATGTCGGTGGAGAGTGTTCTTTAATGTAGGGTTTCGTGCAGGGGTCGGGAACCTATGGCTCGCGAGCCATATATGGCTCTTTTGATGATTGCATATGGCTCGCCGATAAAACTAAATACATATTTTCGTTTTTTCGCCGTTCATTTCCCGTTGGGGCTGCAGTTGGCGGAAAGCGCAATTTTGATTAGATGTCACGGAGCTAGGTTGGTATGTCGCGGCTTGGAATTGAAGCGGATGTACATGGGACAGGAGATGTGAGACAGTCTCTTTTAATCAATGGATGCTACAGCTTCGTGTTTGCTTTCAACATTGAGCTTCTAGACGTGCACATTTCACAATGATGTGCCTCATCTACTGGTGAAAAGGACGCTTTGATCCTCTCCTCTTTTATCTAGAACTGCTTCATACAACAAAGAGGGTGCAGAAAGTGCTTAAGATTGAATGACTGTCTGTGTCTTTTGTGTTGTGTCACATTATTTGTTATTTAGTTTTTTGTTGTTGTTTTGACTTCAAGATGGCGCCGTGAGAGTGGCTGCCTTTACAGCAGCTTCTGTATATTTTTTCTACTCCTTTCCTTCCTTTCCTCTTGCTTTCATAACTTTGCTGCTGTGAAATGTAAATTTCTCCACTGCAGGACTAATAAAGGCAAATCCAATCATCTCTGAACATGAAGAAGCATACGAAACCACAGCATTCTCATTGACCATCTACTACCTGCAGCCAGTAACTGTGTTCGGAAATGTTGTTGCTCATTTACAAGGTACCATCGTCTACCTGTCTCTCCATACATTGTGCCCCCCTTTCCCTGTAGATGGCGCTCAGCTGTTCGGGGCTCATGCCCTTCCACATGTCAGTCGCAGCAGGCTTCCCTTTCTGCAGCTGGCTCACGGCAGCTTCCCAACCCTCTGTCATCATGGCGGATGTCAATGTGTGCCACTTTTCAGCAAGATTCTCCCTCTCCTCTCTCCGACGTGACTCCTGCACTCGCTCAGTCTGCTCGGTAGCCTGCAGGGAGCCACATGCAGTCAGGCCTTGTTTTTTATGTAGTAATTCATTTATTGTGATGTTTAAAACGTGCGTGCGCTGTACCAGAGCTTTATTGTAGTGGTCAAGAGCAATTCGAGCAGCTTTTCTGCCTTGTTCCTCATCATTGTGTAGCTTCTTCCAGCTGTGGTCTTGTTGCAACAATTCTTTCTCAGCCAACATCTCTGAGACACACATATGTTGTAAATCAACACCTGTTCACTCACTATCACATACATAATAACTCACTCTGAGGATTGTTCATCAATGGAACTTGTCCTTGTAACAAGAGCTGCCTGTGAGAGTGAGCGGTTGTTTGCACAGGAGAAATTATGCAGATTTGAAATTATTGTGGGTGTTTTGACAGAATATAATAGAAAGCTCTTATTGTCATTATAGGGTGTGGATACCTTAAAATGAATACAGGATTTTCCGGTGTATAAGACGCACCCAAAAGCCTTGCTTTTCTTCAGAAGATGCCCCTAAGCCTCATACGCACGTGCGCTTTATGTGTGAAGTAATATTGAGCCACAACAGGTATCACAACTACTGTCAGCAGCCACCGACTCAATTTTCCATGTAGAAGTGGTGGGTAACCCCAATCTCCACTGTTGCGACTTTTAATGTGGTGTGCCTAATACAGTATTGGGAAAACATATTTCTATATTATATTTTGAAAACGTTTTTAATCATACAATGTGCATCTTATAGTCCGGTGCGCCTTATATATGGAAAAAAGTTTGAAAATACACCATTCATTGGTGGTGTGCCTTATATTCCGTTGCGTCTTATACACAGGAAAATATGGTATGTATTAATAGACTCCTGTCATAATAATAATAATAATAATAATAATAATAATAATAATAATAATAATAATGCATATTGAGTTCCTATTCACTTTGGTGCTTGTCCTCAAAACAGCTTCTCTCTTGCTGGGCCCTCTGTTCCAGAAGATCTCTCGCTGTTTGTTTCATTTGTTCTATCTTCCGTTGTGCCGCTCCAAGATCTTCGCCCTAAGGAGAACACAAATAAAGTTGCATAAGGGCAACTCCTTAAGAGCTTCTATGACTCTTTGATGGTTGCAGCCATTCATGATGGCATAGTCTGCTGGTCAGACAGTTTCTCAATCCGGGACAGAGAGAGACTAGACCGACTGGTCAGAAGAGCCACCGCTGTCCTGGGCTGCTCCTTCGAAACTCTGAAAGGCGTGGGCAACAGGAGAATGCTAGCTAAGCTAAAAGCTATGATTGATAGACCCTCCCACCCTCTCAAAAGCCACTCTGACAGCACAGGGCAGCGACTTCAGCCAGAGACTGATAGATACACTCCAGCTGCAAGGAGAGGTAATGCCGCTCGTTCCTGCCATCTGCTGTCACACTGTTGAATCAATGCTGCTGAAAATCTGGACTCATCCCCACACACCCATCTTAAATATCCCTTTATTTATAGATTATATTTCCACATATTTATATAATTTTTATCTTGTACTTTTTTTAACCTTTCATAATTTTGCTGCTGTAAATTGGGATTTGTTTCCACTGAGAGACAAATAAAGTTTTTCTTATCTTTATAAGTCATGTTTTGGTTTCCATTTATCAGGCATAGCCCACCTGAAAGATCTGCATGCTGGAAGCCCCCAACTCAGCCTCTGGAATAGTCATCCCAAATACTGCCCTCGAGTGACATTTGAGATCAGCATCACGTGAGTCTTCTGCACGCTGCTGGGTCTTCCAGTATTGAGTCAGGCCAGCGTGTAAAGCTTCACGCACTTTCCTTTCCTCCGTGTCTCTTTGCAATAGCACTTCATCATGCTTCAGTCTCAGCTTGTCTGCAATACGAAGATGCACAGAAATAGTACATGTATTTCATTTACCGTACTCTCCGTGTCATCTCGGCTGTCATTCTGTGTCTTTTACCAAAAGCTTTGTCCTTTTCTCGCTCCATTTCTTTGCTGTGTTTTTTCTCTAGGGTCTGTTTGTGGAGCGCATCCAGGTCAAGGCCCATGACACGCTGCCTTGTATTGAAAATTCTAGCCTTGCGCGCAGTCTCTGCAGCCTGTCTCCGCTCCACAGCAGTCTCAATTGATTGATCAAGCGGGAATTGTACTTTGTACATGTTCTTTTTTATCTGTAAGGAGGAAACATTGTGATGTTACTATTCATCTGCATTTAAAATGTTTATCATGTCTCTCTAGGTTAATTAAGTTAATTAAGATATGAAACCATAGTACAAACATTTATCCATTTAAATTACAAATTGATTGATTGTCCATGACTGACTTAAAAATCAAATGGTGCATCAGACTTGATAGATGTTGCAGTATAATAATAAAAGCGCTAAATAGTTTTACTAAGACTTACACACAAAAGGGAAGGGGGAGGACTGTCTGTACAGTATTGAGCGTACTGCCTATGTAGTTATTTGATCACACACCACACTGTACTCCGTTTATCCATTATTGTCCACCTGCTCAAATTCTAAAGAAACACACATTCAGTAATCTATCAATTGAGAATGGCACTTACCCTGTACGATGAAATATGTTTCAAAATAATCTAAACATTCGCTTTCATAACACAATTTTGCTGTGTTTGAGGTCCGCCGTATCCATGGTAACACCTGATGCTTGCCTTCAGATCTTGCTACCATTAAAAATAACTATCCAGCGTTTTAGTTACGTGCTAAACTAAATAATATAAAAATTCCCAATATTTACTGATTTAGAATTATCACCTAATCTGCATTACAGTAGTATGGGAAAAAAAATAAAGCCAAAACGCAACACTTGGGTTCTCGCGAGAAACTGCGAGGTTACAGCTCTCGCGCTCAAAGCTCTTCCTGTTGGGTCGTAAAATGGCGCATTGTTGTCACCTCGGCATCGTGACCGAGTGGTAAAGATTATGCCTGAAATGCAAATATTAATGGCTAGATGCGCGCCACGATGAAATGGTCTGGCGTCAGACTAAGCTGGGACGTTTATTTGTTTGCATTCATGCTTTTGTTGTGAGAGCACTTCCAGTATAAATCGATTGCTAGCATTAGCCAGATTTTTTTACGTCAGCTGTAACACTTTTGACGATTGAATTCCAACTAGAATGGGTTACCTAAAACTCATAGAGATCGAAAACTTCAAGTCATACAAAGGACGGCAAATCATTGGACCCTTTCACAAATTTACGGCGATCATCGGTCCTAATGGATCTGGTAAGTCTGTCAATGCAAAATGCCGGCAATCGGTGCAACTAACTCCTCCAAAGAAATTGCATAAAACGCACATCCAATATGTATATTCTGCATCAATAGTCGGCATGCCATGGGCGTGTACCTCGGTTACGCTTCATAGACACTCAATTAGAAACAATTTGCTCATTGGAGCAATAATACGATTCGCCTTTAACTGCTTCGAATGTGCAGTTGTCTGGATGATAAAAGCGCATAAGAACTAACAATCTTAACGTGTCTACAGGAAAATCAAATCTCATGGATGCCATCAGCTTTGTATTGGCAGAGAAGACCAGTAACTTGCGTGTGAAGACTCTGAAAGATCTGATCCATGGGGCACCTGTTGGGAAGCCAGCTGCCAACAGAGCGTTTGTCAGTATGGTCTATCAGGAAGATAATGGAGAGGAACGATCCTTCACCAGGATGATCATTGGTAAGAACTTCATTTGTAAGTCACGCTTTGTTATGGTCTTCAGTTTTTGTCTGAGACTACTTTTTGAATTTTCCTGAGCGTGTTGATGTAAATTTGCAGCCATCTAAAATCATCCAGCATCTCTGACTTTTTGATCGCTTGACTAATATGTGTCAGGTTCCTCTTCTGAATACCGCATCAACAACAAAGTGGTTGGTTTGCCGGATTACAGTGAGCAGTTAGAAAAACTTGGCATTCTCATCAAGGCTCGAAACTTCTTGGTTTTCCAGGTGAGCTGGAATATCTATAAGAAATGTTTATTTGTCCTTCCAATGTATCATAAATGCTTTGTGTGTAGGACGGTATTCATTTAGAAAGACAGCATTCAAATAAATTAGTGTGATTTTTTTTTTTGTTAACATTCAGTGTTTTGTTATGATTATTTCTCTAGGGTGCCGTGGAGTCTATTGCAATGAAGAACCCAAAGGAGCGCACAGCTCTGTTTGAGGAGATCTCCCGCTCAGGGGAATTGGCCCAGGAGTATGACCGCAGGAAGAAAGAGATGGTGAAGGCGGAAGAAGACACCCAGTTCAACTACCATCGCAAGAAGAACATTGCAGCCGAGCGGAAAGAGGCCAAGCAAGAAAAAGAAGAGGTGAGTCCGTATTTGTACACTCGATTCATATACAACGGGGCCTCGGTTTACGGACACCTTGCCTTACGAACTTTTCGGTTTACGAACGTTACATTTATGAAAATTAAACCTTGGATTAAACACTATTTTCGCGATACACAATCCTCACCACGGCTGGCGGAGTAATCTTTGGCGGAAGAACACCAAAGCACACGACCGAACAGCGCCCCAGCCGGCCTACCTTTCCACACCCCCTTTCTATGAATGCACACGTTGATCGTCTTCAACGATACTTTTGCCGTTATGGGACCGAAAAATACCCCACCATAGGTTTAAACTGAAATTAATTTGATACAGAAATAAAAAGTTGTAGATATCATTCATAAATCATGGTTTTGAGTACCATGAAATGCACTTCTCACTCAAATGCAAACAGCAAACATAACCAATCTGTTGATTAGCATCAACTTAAAAAACGTTTTAGGAACAATAGGATACTCTTCAAGCGTTGTATTAATTTGAATGAGGGATAAAAAAATCCCAATGTACTTCATGAAAGAAAGGTTGTTTTTTTTTTCTTGAAACTCCATTCAATTTACCCACTGACTCTACCTTGGCCCTCCCTGTTTGATCCAGGCTGAGCGCTACCAGCGACTAAAGGATGAAGTGGCAAGGGCCAGCGTTCAGTTGCAGCTCTTCAAGCTCTACCACAACGAGACTGAGATCGAGAAGCTGAACAAAGAGCTGGGTCAGCGCAACAAGGAGATTGACAAGGACCGCAAGAGGATGGACCATGTGGAGGAGGAGCTGAAAGACAAGAAAAAGGAGCTTGGGAGGCTGATGAGAGAGCAGCAGACAATTGAGAAAGAGATCAAGTGAGTTACCATGCTCTTACTCTCTCAGTGTAGGGGTCATGGTTGGCTTTCATCTTGCTGATCGGTTGACTTCTGCTCCTAGAGAAAAGGACTCTGAGCTAAACCAGAAACGGCCGCAGTACATCAAAGCAAAAGAGAACACCTCGCACAAGATCAAGAAGCTTGAGGCGGCCCGGAAATCATTGCAGAATGCCCAGAAGATGTACAAGAAACGCAAGGCGGACATGGATGAGCTTGACAAGGAGATGAAAGCGGTGGAGCTTGCCAAGCAAGATTTTGAGGAGCGCATGGAGGAGGAGGCGCAGAGCCAGGGCCAAGATTTGACCCTGGAGGAGAACCAGGTACCATGAGCTTGAAATTAATATATTCCTATTACAAAACCAGTGTTTACAGTTTTTAGCCAAGACAGATCTTTTTCAAAATAAATGTATGAAACAGCACGCCACCCAAAGTGTATACTGAAGTAATGTTGGTCTCGCATTGGCATTCATCGATAATCAAAATCACGTGTGACTACAATACACAATGGAAGCACAGAATATCTGGGCTCAATCTGAGGTGAACAGACACAGTCTTTTAAACTGTCATCCTCGGATAAGAAATCTAGCCTTGGGCAGAATTTAGGACTCCTTCACAGGAAGAGCTCATTAGCCAGGTTACAAATCTATCAATTCATGGAAAAACAACCCATTAAAAGGTCTATGTTATGTTTGTTTATGGATGTTGGTTTATGGTATGGATGGGTGCTTCTACCATGGGACGTCCAGGGGTGTGGTATTCAAATCAAGAAGACTGTGTTTTACTAATGTATCACTTAAATTTGCATATACAGTAAAGTCTCGTTATATCGATATTCAAGGGAGTCCGAAAAAATATCGATATAACCGGGACTATCGATATATCCGACCCTGTTTGCATGTAATTTTCTCCGTGCGTGCATAGAAATAGTATCGATATAACCGGGACTATCGATATATCCGATATCGATATAACGAGACTTTACTGTACTTCAATAAATAGGTACGAAAAATACACTGCCCCTAACTACCCAAGGTGCGAACTAGCATGGCCGTTAGCCGTGCGTCGCTTGCCTCGTTTAGTCCGATCGCCTTCAGATATGTCGTGAAAGAGTCATACCAGCGGGACCACGGAACTGGTGGTTCACCGGGGAGCGCGAGGAACGAGGGGGGGGGGGGGGGCTGTGTAGAAGTCCATTTTTGTCGGCAATGTTATGTCGAAGGAATGAGAGGAGAAGACTTGCTTTGTCAACGTCTTTATTGTGCCTCCATGTTAGTCTACCTGCCGGTCGTGACGTCACCGCTGCGTTTCGACCTGTCGCAACAATCTGTAGCAGTGTGACATATGCTGCACAGAGGTCGGGCGTCGGTCGAAAAAGTACACACGAAGTGGCTTCATGAAAACTGCCCCCTGCCGACAGTAGAAGACAATCTTCCTGTGTTCTAGCCTTTGTTCACAGTGTCCGAGCGAACATCTCTGCCATTACCATAGCAAATGTGGAAGAGGCATTCCTAGAAATTGGACAGACCCAATGTAAAGGACTCAAAATAATCATGTCTGTTTCACTTATAGGTCAAGCAGTACCATCGACTGAAGGAAGAGGCCAGTAAACGTGCTGCCACCCTGGCTCAAGAGTTAGAGAAGTTCAACCGAGATCAGAAAGCCGACCAGGACCGCCTTGACTTAGAGGAAAGGAAGAAAGTGGAGACAGAGGTAATACGTCTGTGTAAGCTCTGTTGTTGTTCGTTCAGGAGTGGTCCATCGATGAGAAGGTTTCTTTAGCCGTCATCTATACTTCCTTGAAGGTGTCGGACGTTTCACTTCTTATCCTAGATGCTTCTTCAGTGAACTAAAGTCTTACTGGTAGTATAGGCCCTATATATATATCCCTACTGTCCAGACATGGCGGTGCCGGACACTGCTATGATAGGCACCGCCATGTCTGTAGGGATATATATATATATATATATATATATATTATAGTTCACTGAAGAAGCATCTTGGATAAGAAGCGAAACGTCCGACACCTTCAAGGAAGTACAGATAACGGCTGAAGAAACCTTCTCGTTTAGAGACAGAGGTAATGAAGAAACTGGAGGGACGGACGTCTGCAACATTTCAATGGAAGCAACTATAAATGACCATCGTTCTCTTTTCCAGGCCAAAATCAAACAGAAGATTCGAGAGATTGAGGAAAATCAGAAGCGCATTGAGAAGTTAGAGGATTACATCACCACCAGCAGGTCAGCCACACCGCACTTAGAAAAGTGCTTTGAATCGGGTGGCCTCATTTCTTTTCACCGTTACTGCGCAGGCAGTCTCTGGATGAGCAGAAACGCATGGAGGAGGAACTGACTGAAGAAGTTGAAATGGCCAAGAGGAGGATTGATGAGATCAACATGGAGCTGAACCAGGTAGGCGCAGTAGTGCGCACACGCACACACATGCGTCACTGTGTGTTCAGATGTCATGTAATTTTCACCAAGGTCATGGAGCAACTCGGCGACGCCAGGATCGACAGGCAGGAGAACAGTCGCCAGCAACGGAAGGCTGAAATCATGGAGAGCATTAAACGACTGTACCCTGGCTCTGTGGTAATTAATTTGTTGTGTCTAACGTGTGAATGCCTTTCACGTGCCTGATGTTGGCAACATGTTCTTCTTTCTGCAGTATGGCCGCCTGATTGACTTGTGCCAGCCCACACAGAAGAAATATCAGATTGCCGTGACCAAAGTTTTGGGAAAGAACATGGACGCAATCATTGTTGATTCCGAGAAGACTGGCAGAGATTGTATACAGTACATCAAGGAGCAGCGAGGAGAGCCGGAGACCTTCTTGCCCCTTGACTACCTGGAGGTGAATGATGATATTTACGCGACCGGGCACCAAGGCTGACAAATCAGATGAAGTGTTGCCAACGAGTTCAGGCCACAATCCGCCGAGCTCGTTTACGATTGGCTGTGTAGAGTATGTGGGCGGGGAAAAAATCCCTCTTCCCAGTTCAGGCTCCGAGGAGGAGGCGATGCATAACTAAAGGTAATGGCTGCCGGCACATAATTCACTAATTACGTGCCCAGCTTCAGTAATGGTTTACTGAAGACCCAAGGATATATGTTGTCGTACTACAGGTGGTGTAGGTGTGAATTTATTTTACGACTATTAGAGCTTCTGTGTTTCATACTTCCCCGTTCAGTGTTTGACTTAAACATACATTCCAGACAAAATTTAGCACTGAAGCAATTTACGAACGAATTCATCTTACGAACGAGCCCCGTTCAGTGTTTGACTTAACCGACACCTCTGGACAAGTTGTGTCCATAATTTGTAAAATCACTTCAAATGACTTCTACTGAGCGTATTTTACAAAGATTCCACCGCATATAGCTATATTTTATGTTTTAAGACCCCCGCTGAATATTCAAGAAGTCTTGTTTTTGAGGCGATGTCTGACATGACGTCACGTCAGGAACGCCACTGACTGAGAAAGTGACACACAATGCATTTAGGGTACTTTGTTTGGTCTGAAAACATCGTGTTGATCCGTGTTGATGGCGAAATTAGAAGGAAAAACACATAAATAACGCAATGGTGAATCGTTGTGTGTCGCAAATTCCCAGCAGACAAATCAGCCCATTTCCAACAAAGCTTGTGCGCCATCTTGTGCATTTTCTGGGACGCTACATTGGAGTCCAGACGGCTCGAATTGATACGGAAGGACTTCTTTAATTGATTGCAAACATTTATGCTTTCCTCTTCGGAACTATTTGAATCATATGCATAACTGCATGAGTAACAACAAAGCATCTTCTCCGAATCTGAACTCCATGAGCCCATTGTTTTGACTCTTGAGCAAGGCAAAACGTCCTGGCGTGACGTCACTAACTGAAAATCCCCAGTTCCGATGTCATTTTGTGGCAGTTTTTGGACACTTCAGTGTTTGACTTAAACATACATTCCATACAAAATATAGCACTGAAGCAACTTACGAACACATTCACCTTACAAACGACCTCTTGGAACGTATCTCATTCCTGAGGTGGGGAGTGTCTGTATACTGTTTTTTTATGTTATTATTGGCTATTGACTTTATTTTGACTGTGTGTTGTCTTGTCTAATCGCAGGTTAAGCCAACTGATGAGAAACTTCGAGAATTGCGAGGAGCCAAGCTAGTGATTGACGTGATCCGTTACGAGCCTCCTCACATCAAGAAAGCCCTGCAGTACGCATGCGGCAATGCTCTGGTCTGTGATAATGTGGAGGATGCCAGGAGGATTGCCTTTGGAGGCCCGTACAGGCACAAGGTACTGTCCGCATTCGTTTACTGTTCTACACGGAACATTCGGGACACCTTATGAGCGGTTCCAAAACAAAGGAGAGTTAAAAAAAACACAAGCTCTGGGGTATTTGAGGAAACAATAGCCTCATGTATGTTTGTCGTCGTGGTCACTCTGTGTAAGTCCTTTTGAATCAAAAATGTCTCGTTCATGGTCATTCCGTCCCTAACTCTCCAACCTCTCTTTGTCCTCGCACATCCAGACTGTGGCCCTGGATGGAACCCTTTTCCAGAAATCTGGCGTCATCTCAGGGGGAGCCAGCGATTTGAAGGCCAAAGCCAGACGCTGGGATGAGAAAGCGGTTGACAAGCTCAAAGAGAAGAAGGAGAAACTTACCGATGAGCTCAAGGTCATTTTAGATCATCTCTAATTGAGTTATTTCCATCATTTTCACTTGCCCGGCAAGGTTTTTCCTGGTTCAAATTGAAGCGCAGGCAGATCATATCGGCCTTCTGGTTTTCGTTTTGGAGAACTTTATTACTCTCCCTATCAGTACAAGCAAAACGAGCAATTTCTGATGCTTTATAGGAGCAAATGAAGGCCAAGAGGAAAGAGGCGGAGCTGCGTCAGGTGCAGTCGCAGGCACATGGACTGCAGATGAGACTGAAGTATTCGCAGAGTGACCTGGAGCAGACCAAAACCCGCCACCTCTCTCTCAACATGCAGGTACCGCTTATTTAAGCCACCCTCCCTTCGGCTCACCTCCTCCTTTTTCAAGCATTTTATACCCTGCAGGAGAAGTCCAAGTTGGAGAGTGAATTGGCCAACTTTGGCCCTCGCATCAACGACATCAAACGGATCATCCAATCACGCGAGCGGGAAATCACCGACCTCCGTGACCGCATGAACCTGGTGAGCCGCAAGCACAAAAGATGCGCTCTGTCTCATTAGTCACTTGCGTGTAGGGGTGCAAAGATTTTTCAAATACTTTACAGGTGGAAGATGAGGTCTTTGTTGAGTTCTGCAAGGAGATTGGTGTGAGAAACATCCGAGAGTTTGAGGAGGAGAAGGTGAAGCGGCAGAATGAGATCGCCAAGAAGCGGTGAGTTCATCCAATGGAGTCCTGAAGTTGCCGTCTCCTTCATTTCGTCCTGTCCAAGCGTGAAACATCAAGACACTCTTTTCTCAATCCCATGTAAGAAAATAAAACAGCACTTTGTAATATGGTACTTTATAAAACATGACATATCGTCCAAATAAAATAGAATGTCAAGAATAAAAATGTTTACAGACGCTCCCCTACTTACGAACATTCGAGTTACGAACAATGGTACATACAAACATTTTTTGTAGTAACATATGTAATATTCTCTCCAGTTGTACATGTACATATCTTTATAGAGCATATATTTATTAAATGTTTATTTTTTCAGTACAAACCAATACAGGTTACTTGTACATCCCTTAAAAATACATTCTGTACAAAATATAGCACTGAAGCAACTTACAAACAAATTCACCTTACGAATGACCGTTTGGAACGAACGTATCTCATTCGTAAGTTGGGGAGCGTCTGTACCACATTTTCTGCTTGATTTTAATACACATTGCGCTGCTATTTCTGATGTGTGCTCCCTGGCTCCACAGATGCAAGATTATACTGACATAGGGGACACATGAGCACAACTCCTCAGTCAGCCGCAGTAATATGTGCAGTTCCTCACAGAGGATAAATAATTGCTCACTATATGTCAAACTGCCGACTGCCATGATACAGCACTCGGAGTTCAAACTTTAGCTCCCGAGTCAAAGCACGCAAGTTGTCTTAATATCAGCTCCTATCATGAAAAAGAACTCCAAAGTCAGGACATTCATATATCAAGGTGCTGCACCCCCCCCCCCCCCTCTTTTTGTTGGAGTGTGGGGTAATATGAGTGACATACAGTAAGGACTGACATTGCATGGAATATTTCCACAGTCTTGAGTTCGAGACCCAGAAGACTCGTCTAGGAATTCAAGTGGACTATGAGAAAAACCAGCTGAAGGAGGACCAGGAGAAGGTCATGATGTGGGAACAGACAGTCAAGAAGGACGAAGCTGAAATTGAACGTCTCAAAAAAGTACGGACGTGAAGGTTATTCATTTCTCCAGTTAGCTTTCTTCGCTCACGTGTTCTCTTTTGTTTCTCATCAGGAGGAGCACAGACACATGAAGATCATTGATGAGACGATGGCTCAACTACAAGACCTGAAGAACCAGCACCTCACCAAGAAATCTGAAGTCAATGACAAGAACCACGACATGGAGGAAATCCGCAAGAAACTGGGTGGCGCTAACAAGTAAGTTGCCGCCGCTGTGCTCTGACAAAGTCTCCCTTCCCTCCCTTGAAGGCGCCTGCTACAAAGGCTCTGGTTGGTATTTCCCAGGGAGTTAACGCAACTCCAGAAGGAAGTGACGGCCATTGAGACGAAACTGGAGCAGAAGCGCAGTGATCGTCACAACCTCCTACAGGCCTGCAAAATGCAGGACATCAGGTTGCCTCTTCGCTCAGGAACCATGGACGACATCAGCCAGGGGGAGGTACGGATGAGCGTCGGAGCGTGTGACCATGTGTTTTACGGTTAAAACTGCATCCGCCTCTTTGCCGATTCAGGGGAGCTCGCAGACAGAGGAGTCGAGCAGTCAGAGGACCTCCAGCAGCGTTCTGGCTAAAGAGGCGCTCATTGAGATCGATTATAGCAACCTGTCTGAAGATCTGAAGGCAAGAGCGGTCACACCATTGCGTCTCATGCACACATGCCCACGCTTCCTATTTGACGTTGTTTTGAAATCAGATGTTTCCTTCTTAAAACATGCCGCCATCACGGTAAGAAGTCCAACTTTGAAATGAACCTTACCGCATAGGACATGGACATCAATGCTGTGCAGTGACGGGGTGTGCATGTCACTCCGAGGCCTTCAATAGTGCTACGTCGGATTCACAGATCTGCGAGTGTGGTGTGTGATATCACTACACATCCACTAGAAGATGCCGGTAGCCAGGAAATAACCTGTGACTTGAAGAAACTTAAGACATATTGTCATTAAACCGTTAAAATTTTTACTATGAAGGTGTAGATTCATGATAAGCTCATACAATTGCAATATTATTTGCTCTTTTTGCTGTCCAACCTTAATGATGTCCATTTCTTTCTCTAAAAGTCCGCCTTGAAATGGCTTTAACAGTATATCTGCAACCAAATCATGTGCAAGCTCTGGCCAGTATGTTCTTATCACTCACGGCTAGTGATACTATGATTGGCTAGTGACTAGCCAATTATGTGACTAGCCAATCACAATTTGCAAAAACTCTGACATTTCCAGCACCTTCCAACAGGCCTTGTCTATCCAACTTGAACTCTGATTGGTTAAAGCAACAGTTTCACCGACTGATCTTTATGCTTCAGGGTCTTATTAAGGCATACAGGTCGATATCTGAACCTGGTAACAAATGATGGCTGAAATTTGATTGGTTGAATGAACGAAAACAAACATCTGGAAGCACAACGGGAAAAGGAATGAAAAGAAGCTGAAAGACAATTCAGAATTATTTAATAAGAATTCATGGACAAAATATAATTCAGATTAATCTTTGATTCAGATATTTTTAGGCCAGCAGAGAAGGTCTTGCAGGCCCCGACGGCCCACCACTAATGCTGAGGCACGGGATAAAAATCGGAACTCTCACCGTCTCATTTGAAGGAAGAAAAATAGTGTCTTCAGTCCTAAAAAAAATGCACATTTATCTTATGTACTTACTTGTATGTATGTAATCCTTTTTTCCTTCAGGATACCTTGTCAGAGGAGGAGATCAAGGGAGAGACAAACACGCTCCAGCAGCGTCTGAACGAGCAGCAGAGCATCCTGCAGCGAATCAGTGCCCCCAACATGAAGGCCATGGAGAAACTTGAGAGTGTCAGGGACAAGTTCCAGGAGACCAGCGATGGTGAGTTGCCGGACAAAAACGTGATTTCTATTGAGATGCAAGTATGGACGTTTGACTGGCGTCATCTTTTTGCACTCAAGAGTTTGAGGCTGCTCGTAAGAGGGCCAAGAAGGCCAAACAGGCCTTTGAGCAGATCAAGAAGGAGCGCTTTGATCGCTTCAATACCTGCTTTGACTCGGTGGCCACCAACATCGACGAAATCTACAAGGCCCTCTCGCGCAATAGCAGCGCTCAGGTAATTGAAGGTCTCACTCGATATTTTCTGCGATCCAGACTGCTGGCAATTTGCAGATGGATGGATGGTTTAATTCTTCTTTATCCACAAGTTTACTGTACAAATATGCCATGAATCTGCCCAGTTGGATCAACCTGCTGAAAAAAAACCTATCAAATAGTATTTGATAAGATTGTAGGTTGTTTGCTCAGGTAATTTCCTTTACCTGCCAAGGTTTTGTATCAAAAAAATATACTGGACCCCAATGTTTACTTTTCAAACCACTGTTCATTTTAACTATGTGTCATAAAAAAAGCCATCACCGCGGCTTCCTTAACTCATTCACTGCCTTTGCTGAATTTATTCAGGAATTGAAAATATGATGTAGAGTGCCATTCCCGAATTTGTTATTTTTTTATGTTTGGGTCCCGATAAAGCGCTGGTCAAACCTCTGGCAATGTTTTTCCCCTTCCACGAGGGGACAAAACCCAGACTTGGGTCCCGTCATTCATAAATGAATTTGCTTTTGTAGGCTTTCCTCGGTCCCGAAAATCCAGAGGAGCCGTACTTGGACGGCATCAACTATAACTGCGTGGCTCCTGGAAAGCGGTTCCGTCCCATGGATAACCTGTCTGGAGGAGAGAAGACTGTGGCGGCCCTGGCGCTGCTCTTCGCTATTCACAGGTCAGATAAAGACTGGTAGCCTTCACTTGTTAGCACAAATACATAAGCCACATAAGATGACTTTTCTCCCCTTGGCCACAGCTATAAACCCGCCCCCTTTTTTGTGCTCGACGAGATTGACGCCGCGCTCGACAACACCAACATTGGCAAGGTCGGTCAATGATTGCTGCCCGAATTGCATCGTTAATATCGCCGGTATTGCAAATAAATCCTTTGTTTGCCTTCCAAGGTGGCCAATTACATCAAAGACCAGTCAGTGCAGAACTTCCAGGCCATCGTCATCTCCCTGAAGGAGGAGTTTTACACTAAAGCAGACTCGCTCATCGGGGTTTTTCCAGAGGTGCGTAGCTTTTTGGTAGCTGTGTGTTCTTTAACATAATGTAGTGATGTCAAAATAGCTTAACTCATTCACTGCCATACATGCGCAAAAATGTGTCCACTCTAGTGCCAGGGTTTTTGTCATTTTCACTCGAATTCCAGGACCCAAGAATATTGAGTTTTAGGACGACATAAACCAGGGTTGTCAAAGTCATTTTTTTTTGCCGCGGGCCACATTGTAGTTATGGTTTCCTTATAAGGGCCATTATGAATTTGGGGAAGCCATTAGAATGTTTAATCCCCTCCACATATTACATATCGAGCGCACGTCAAATTAATGAATAACTAGTTTTCAAATCTGAAGTAAAGAAAAGTGACTGTTATTGTGGATTACATCCAAAAATATGAAGGTGATGGTTAGGATTTTAGCAAGCATCATGGAATTTCACAAGTTTGATTTTCTTTCGCGGGCCGAAAAAAATTGTGCCGGGCCGGATTTGGCCACCGGGCCTTGACTTTGACACCTGTGACATAAACATTCAATGCAGCGTAAGAAACCTTAGACTATCTTCTTTCATCAGGAAAAGAAGTTTTAATTCCTAAATTATATGGGTCAGGAGTAGAGGTAAAAAATGTATTAAAGCCCGAGCCCGACCAATTAAACTGATTTGCAGTCCCAAGCCCTAAGCAAACCCGAAATTTCACATCATTTGTGAGGATTTATTACAACAAACAAAATCCAAGTTAAACAAGACTGTTTCAACATTTGCATCTTTTATATTTCTGTGGAGGCTACATTAATCCAACTATTTTCTATCATTGAACGAGTTTTTTTTTTAGAGTTGACGGAAAATTTAAGGTCATCTTTTTGACGGGTTGTACCATAAACCACAGCAGCAACAGTACGTCCTTAACAAGTGCGGAACTTTAGGAGAGATAGAACACAGAAATACAATAAATCTACATGAATGAATTTGAAGAATAAACAAAGAATAACATTAGTTTAGTATACACACATTGTTTTAGTATACATTTTTTTTTAATATAACCAAAAACAGTCTGTGAGAGAGAATATCTTCCCTCTCGTCTGGTAATATGGTGTGCAAGTGGGGCAGCTGTACAAAAGGCAAATGCTGCCCCCTCGTGGAAGGGAAAAAACGTTGCCAAAGATCTGACCAGTGCTTTATCGGCACTCTTCTGCAAGAAAAACCAAAACCCGAACAAAATCGGGAATGGCGCTCCACGTCATTTTTTCAATTCCCAAATAAATTTGAGAATGGCTGTGAATGAGTTAAAATAAGTTTTGCATTTTCAACATCATTCTTCAATTGATTGATTAGCAAGTTCAAAGCTAAAGTTGCGTGGCATATCTTGCCTTTTTTTCCCTCCCATCCACAGCAAGGCGACTGTGTTATCAGCAAAGTGCTCACCTTTGACCTCGCCCAGTATCCTGACGCCAACCCGAATCCCAACGAGTAGTGTTAAATTTTATGTCACTTATAAATTCTCCAGCAATGTTCATTCCTTCTTTTTGTTCTGTATCAAGTAGCATCGTATTTCCGCATCACTGTTTTATAATGTATCTTATGATATGATGTGGTAGGAAATGTTCTTTGCTTTTTTGTAGTAGTATTAGTGAATGGTTGTCCCGCAGAGAGTTACAGCCAGATTTCATGTACACATTTGTTTTTACTTAATCTTCTTGAGAATCGCCTGGAAATGTGTAGAAACTGAAAGTGATACACAGTTGTTTCATGCGCAGATTTTCCGAACTTTTATGTCAGCAGGGGTGCGATGTAAAGCTTTGACTTTTAGATTTTTGTTTATGCGCTGATTCAGCACGCTGGTATTAAAATATGAATTTGGCTATGTGCAAAGTTTGTGGAGCCCACCAGTCATCAAAAAAAGAAAAATAGTATTCAGAACAGCAATGGGTTTCAACTCCCCCAGGCCAAATTCGGAATGTTCATTGGGCAAAAGTGAGGCAATTTTTTTTCTCTGGTGTCTTTTATCGACTGTAACTTTCTACAAATAAAAAACAAGATTATTTAAAATCCTCTCACGTTGTCTTAATTATTCAAGCATTTATTGGGATTTCCGCGAAGTGCACAGGAGTTTCAGTCAAAATTTTGGTTAGCATGTGCAAACCCTCAGCTGTTTGCACATAAAAGTATGCTCAGAACGTATTTCTTCCCTAAAGATGGAAAACACTTTTTTATAAGTCATACAACACTTAACAAGTTCTCCAATAATCAACTTGTTTCTCACTGAACAGCAGCAAGTGTTTAATGACAGGGCAGTTACAGGATTGGCAAATAGTTTTTCCCTTAGCCAGAAAATTTTAATTTGCCAGAGAGGTATTGAATCAAAAACAATGACTCTATTTGGAGTTGTTTCAAAAAGGTTTGCAAAACTACACTAAATGCCAACCAGGTTCCCGCAGTTTTGAAACATGAGTGTGTGGTCACACAAGATTCAACACTCCATTCTCACAAAACTTTGTAATAAAATCATGGCAATAACCAGAAGTGGAACTTTCTCTGGGATAGGAAAGTACGATCTCGCAATACGATAGGAGCTGCACCATGAATAGCAAATGTAATTGCCCACATGGTAAATGTAACTAACAGTGGCGGACCGTTGAGGCCTGCAAAGCCTTCTCTGCTGGCCTAAAAATATCAGAATCAAGAACTGACGTTAATTATATGTTGTCCATGAATTCTTATTAAATAATTTCAAATGGTCTTTCCTTTCATTGCTTTTCCATTGTTGCGCTGCTGCCAGATGTGTGTTTTCGTATTCAAGCATTTAACCAATCACATTTCAGCCATCATTTGTTACCAGGGTCAGAAATCAACCTGAATCAGTTCTGCAGGCCGTGTCGCATCAAATGTTTCAATCAAACTGTTGCTCTAACCAATCACATTTTGAGTTGGCAATCCAAAAGGGGTAACAACGCCTTTTTGAGGCCACTGGTCAATATCAGAGTCTCTCAAGCCAACTCTCAAGCCAACCATAATTTGTGAAAAGTTATCTGACCACAAGCCGCTAGGGAAAAGAGCATACTGGCCATAGCTAGCACACTTTATTGACAGTGAGATGCATACGGAAATATATTGTGTTGATTTAATTGCAGTTTTCAACCCACATTGGCTGAAGAAGAGAAATGGATTTGGTTTGAGATTTACTGTTAATGCCATTTTCAAGATGGACTTTTATCGGCAAAATAGACATCATTAAGAAAGGTTGGTCAGTTATTTCCTGGCTAATGGTACCCCCTAGTGGACTTGTAGTAAATCACACCACACTTTTCAATCTAGATTGATTCAAACATAGCACTACTGAAGGCCTAGCGATGAAATCCACAGCCCGCCACTGGTAACGAAGTTGATGACTATGACAACAGATTGAGAAAAAAACAGTTTGACATTATTTCATCACAAATGGAGTGCTACTCGGTCAGCGATGATCTTGCTGACGTATAGGATGCATTCAGAAACGCTTTCAATTTACAGGGTATTCACCCTTGCACAAATCATGACAGCATGGAATGAACTAATTCAATTGATATTGCCTTTTGCGTAAAAATGTTTCCTTTCACTCATGAGTATAAACATGGATGTTGGACTTTGTCAAATCAATGTGATCTGTGTTTGAGTTCAACCAGATTCCCTCATCATGGCACATGGCCCTCAAGAACCCACCAAACGAAGGCTCGTTCCAAGTCTTTTGTCTGGACTTTTCTCCAATTCTCAGACAAGAGCCTGAACAATTGAGCATGGCGGTCAGCCACAAAAGAAATAAGAATTTGACTTTCGGAGTAGAAGTCACTGGATCAGCATGCGCGTGGTCACGTCTCTAAACGTTGGCGTCGGCCCTCCGGTGAGAGTGAGCGGCGTGAGTCGTGGGAACCGGTCGTTTCTTCCTCCTCACGGCCGGGTCGGGCCTCTCCGATGGCTGCGGTGGCAGCGTGGGGCTGCGAGGAGTTATGGGTACGCGTCGCTTCTTCTTGAGGATAGCCCGAGCCGCACCTTCAAGGTCTTCAATTGTGGTGGGCGCATCGTCGGCCATCTCCATCTTGTCCTGGGAGAGACAAAATGGAAGATCTGCAAGCAGGTAATTGACAGGAAAAGGAAAGGAAAAATCTGTCGCCACTTACGTCGTCCGCTGCAGAATTTGGACTGTCACTGAGCCTTGGTTCATAGGGGAACTGCAAAAAGGAATTGTTGTTTTTAAATCAGCTCCTCACATGCTATATATTGTGCACACAAGCCAAATATGCTACCTGTGTTCTGTCTGTTCTCACTGTGAAGTCCCACGAGTGGAGGTTGTCTAAAATGGCAACAAACATTTCATGTCGATTTATGATGGTCAGAAAAACTCAAATCTCGCTGATGAATCTCAAATCCAGTCGAAGCTTATCATGTGAACTTAATTTTGACCCTTTATCAGCTCTTCCAGTTGCAATCTAAAACTGCGGCATATTAGTCTATTAACATCAGTGGCCATTTTGTGTTTGGAGCTTCAAACTATTGATCGATTGCTCGATGATGTCTTGGTCTCACGGTATCGTTCATAACAGCATTGAAAACGTCTAACTGTTGCAGTATCAAAAAGTTGAGTATGTTTATGGCTGTAAGAAAGTTAGGTGGTCTGTCCGTCTACCCCGCTGGTGTCATAGCCAAGGCTCGGGCCCTTCACATCATTTTATTCGGCCCGCGAAAGCAAATCAAGCATGTTAAGTGACGTGATGCTCGCTAAAGTCCGAACCAAATTTTCAAATTGTCGTATGTGAATCACAATAACAGTCATTATTCTTGACTTCAAATTTGAAAACTATCAACTGTATTCATTAATTTGTTATGCGTTCTGTATGTAATGCGTATGTGGAGTGGATTAAACATTATAATGGCTTCCCCAAATTCATAGCAGCCACACGACAGGAAACTGTAACTTCAATGTAGCCCACGACAAAAAATGACTGACACTGTTGGACCGTTTGTAGGCCGTACCTGGCTCGACATCTTCCCTGGGACTGTCCAAGTCTTCAGGACTGCCTCGTGTTGCCAAAGCCAATCTGAAAGTCAGCAAGAAGCTTCTCATCAGCTGCTGGATGTCCACATTCAGTCATACGCGTGTACTTGTGTAAGTACAAGGGCGTTTGGCTCACTCTGCAAAGGCGTTGTTGTTGTTGTTGCTTTTGGGGGCAGTTGTGGGAAGAAAGTCGATGATGGGATCCGCGGGGGAGGTGATCAGTGCCGACTCAGGTTGGTTTTCCATGAATTTGAGGGGCCTCTGGTTGGTCATTTGAGGGGACGGTGCATTGGCGTTCTCGGCAGAGAACGGCTCAATCTGATTCCCAAACAAGCCGTGCGTGCGCTGGAAATGTCAACAGTGTCAACCATTCTGAACAATAAAAGTTGTTTCACACTGTACTTTGAAACCAGACTCTGAGTTTGAAGCTCTAGTTTAAAACAGTCTCCCTAGTTTGAAACCCAAACTTTGGTTTGAAATTGCACTGTCAAATCCTAGCCGGAGTTGGGAACCCTAAATTGAAGCCCTATCTCGAGTTTAAAAATGACTTTAAGAAACAAACTCTATCTTAAACCCCTACTTTGTAACCTTAACCTGTGTTTAAAGCTCAAATTTGAAACCCTACTGTGAAACTGCTGCTGTAAATGTAAAGTTCTCCACTGTGAGACTGATACATCCATCCATCCATTTTCCGTACCACTTATTCCTCATTCGGGTCGCGGGGGGTGCTGGAGCCAATCCCAGCTGTCTTCGGGCACAAGGCGGGGGACACCCTGAATTGGTTGCCAGCCAAACAACAGTCACTCTCGCACTCACACCTAGGGACAATCTGGAGTGTTCAATCTGCCTGCCATGCATGTTTTTGGAGTGTGGGAGGAAACTGGAGGACCCGGGGAGAACATGCAAACTCCACACAGGGAGGCCAGAGCCGGAGTCGGACGCGAACCGGCGACCTCTGCACTGTGAATCCGGTGTTCTAACCACTTGACTACCGGGCTGCCTAATTAGACAAATACAGTCTAATCTAATGAATCGAAGGTTCAACACTAAATTGAAACTCTAACTCAAGTTGAAAACCCCATTTTGAAAACATTAACCCTACTTTGAAAAGCTAAATTAATTGGAATCCTGAAACACTACACCAAGTTGGTAACCATATTTATATTTGAAACCCCAATTATAGTTTAAAACCCTACCTTGAAATCCGATCACCAATTTGTAACCCTACTTTGAAACCATGAACCAAGTTTGAAACCTCAACTCTAAATCCAAGCCCTCACCCTAAATCTAATCCCCTTACCCTAACGTCAACCCTAACGCTAAGCAAAACCCCATCTCTGACCCTAACCTCCTAATCCCCTAAATTTAACCGTACCCCCATCCCTAACAAGCCCCCTAACCCCCTTACCTTAACTGTACCCCTACCACCCATACGTAGCGTAAGTGAAATTAGAGCATTTGGCACGCACATTACAACTATTTCATGGCCACAAATGATCATGCACACCTTCAATCTTGAATGAGGTCTCAACAAAATCTTTCCAACAGAGTGGAGGCGGGTTTTTTTGAGGCAAGTTTGCAGTATTTTCCCCACCTGGTAAATGTGCTCCTCTGCAGCTTCCTGCATGGCTCTGTCCATGTCCTCGTCATTCTGCAGGTCTCCAGAAATCGCTCTGTGCATTTCTGCAGTCGCCTCATCCTCGATGCTCCTCAGACCCGCCTGCCGGATCACAAAGAGGACGTGTCACGACATCGTAAGACTCCTTCAAGGATAGGAACTTCCTTGCCTGGATCTCCGGTCCGGAGGCATTCTTCTTGCTTGGCCGGTATCCGTAATACTCTTCTTGGTGCTTCAGGAATTTTCGTAAATGATCTTGGAGTAGAAAAGTGGCGTAGAATTTCCCCACTGTGACTTCATCATCTGAGAAGGATGACATAGTCAGTCTTTGGAAAGCCTCTGATGTGGTTGGCACACTCACCGCCTATTGGAGGAATGACCTGATCCAACAACTTCATGCTTGTGCGCTTCCAGATGGTCTTGATGATGGCTCGAAGCTCCTCATTGGCCTGCTCAAAGTTTCCTGCTCGGTAGAAAAAGTTATCAAGGGCGACAAATCAGACACGCACGAAGACTCTGGCTATGACAAGTCACGATGAGCTCTACCTTCCGTTTTGATTTTGAGTGCTGTCCTGACCAGGGAAAAGAGGGTGGCATTAAAGGTGACGGTGCCATCACTGTTGAGTGGCATGTTCATGCCAACCAAGCGCTGAAAATACAAATTATACTCACGCACGGCCAAATTGCATTTGTTTGACATGATTTGAGTCTTGAACAAAACAGTCTGAGCCGATAACTTGGTCCATCCATTCAAATTTTGACCTTGTCTGTGTAATGAATTGTTAGCTAGCAAAAAAGTAATATTTCATTGAAAATTGGCTTGGATTCTTGGCAGTATTTCCATCGTCATCACCCAGTTTCGGCATGAATTATCGACAAATTAATTAGCTTTGATATTCAAAAGTATCCTTACTTATTTACATCAGTTCATACTCAATTTAATTTCAGTTGAAATTATTTGTAACACATTCCCTGCCAGACGTGCAAAATGTGTCCACTCCAGTGCCAAGGTTTTTGTCATTGTCACTTGAATTCCAGGACCCACAGAATATTGAGTTTTAGGACTACTTAAACATTAAATACAACATTAGAAATCTTAGACTCTAATCAGAAAAAAATACTTAATTCATAAATTAATTGGGTCTGGAGTTATATGACCTTGAAATGATGGCGGCTGTCCAAAATACAATGCAATACATAGATATTGAACAACAGCTGAAGCTGGAACAAAGCGTTCACATGGAAAAAAAAGGAACGCTGCCGCCTTGTGGAAAAGAAAAAAAAAAACATTGCCAGAGGCTATGGCCAGCACTTCATCGGCAACCAAGCATGAAAAAACAAAACCCAAACAAATTCGGGAATGGCACTCTACGTCATATTTTCAATTCCCGAATAAATTTGTGAATGGCAGTGAATGAGTAAAAAAAAAACGGCTCAATTTAAAACCTGGTTAACTCATTTTAAGGGCAGTTCTACTACGTACTCTCATTTGGCTAATCACAGATTATTCATAATGCACCCTGTAACCTGCCACCATGATTAAACGCGCCCCAAAAGATTATGGTCATCCTTGTTGGTGCAATTTCCGGTAGTCGCAATTTGGCCGGCATCGCCTTGTGCTGCCTAATATTGTCAATTTATATACCTTACAGGCTGCGCGATGAGGGCAGAACTTGCCAAAGCCCAGAGGAGGCTGGATGCGTCTGAGCAACGTCACCACGTCCAGATGTTTAATTCTGCCTCTGTCACATCACACAAACACCTTCAACGTGCACTGACACCTCAATGAACAGTTCCACATGTTCATTCGCAGATGGTCAAATGACATTTTGCTGCCTTACGTGGCCTCTGGGTCATATTCAGCCCAAATCTTCTTAAACTCATCCAGGTGGTGCGGGCCGAGTAGTGACCAGTCACGCGTCAGGTAGTCGAAATTGTCCATAATGACAGCAACAAACAGATTGAGGATCTGCACAGCGGGATGACATTTGTTGTCGACCGAGGCCATTGCAAAAAATGGAGATTGATCAAATGCTGACCAGGAAGGCACAGAGACAGTAGAAACTGAGAAAGTAGATGACGGCAAAGTTGGAGCCGCAGGTGTACTCTTCTCCAGGCTGAAAGTCAGACTTTGGATCGCACTTCTTCCCGTACATTGATGCCATCATGACTTCCTCCCAGCCTTCACCAGTGGCACATCTGCACATCGACCGCGGGCAGATGTTGACTTGCTTTTCCCCATTGTTGTGCGAGTACCTGAGCGGTAATTGAAAACTCACCGGAATAACATGAGAACCGCTTGAGGGAACGTCTGGAAGTTATTGTTGCGATTGATCTCTGTGCCATCCACTAAAGCGATCTTTCCAAAAATCTAAAACATAATGGCACTCAATTCACGCATTATCTGCGTGGAGAAGCTTTGGCCGATGTTGTATTTGAGCCCAACCTGCATGCCAATAACGGCGTAGATGAAGAAGAGCATGACGATGAGCAGGGCCACATGGGGAAGAGCCTGAAGACGTATACAAGACATGGATGAGCTTGGACACCACAGGAGCTTCAATGAGCTGATGGCCACAGCGTTGAGGCACCTGGAAGGACTTGATGAAGGTCCACAGGAGGTTCCGGATGCCCTCGGAGCGGTTCAGCAGTTTCACCAGGCGCATGACACGGAAGAGTCGGAAAAAGGTGATCGAAACAGAGGCGTTTTCCGAGGCCTGGCGACAAAGGTTTTGGTTTGAATAGTGCAAGAAACATGAGACAAACAAAAGTGATAATGGCTGAATGGCTGCTTACTGCTATTTCTTGCATGGGGTTCGTGTCCTGTAAAACGATAGAGAAAGTGAGATAATTGAAGATTGGAGAAAGGCGAGTTGTGAAACCAAGTATACGTGGGGCTTTGTCCTCACATTTGACCTTTTTTTGACATTTTTGTGTTGGAAAAGTCACCTGGACGAGTTTAGTGATGAGATGTTTGGCAGGTTTGACACGGTCCATGATAATTGATGCAAATTAACTCATTTACTGCCATTCCCGAATTTATTTATTTATTGTTATTATTTATTCCCTTTTTTCCATGTTAGCGCTTTGTTCCAGCTTCAGCTGTTATAAAGGTGATGCCTCAAAATGGCACATATAATTCTTTAATCGATTGCAAACATGTATGCTTTCCTCTTCAGAACTATTTGAATCATATTCATAACTGGATGTGTAACAAGAAAGCATATTCTCCGATTCTGAAGCGATTGTTTTGATTCACTAGCAATGCAAGACGTCTTGGCGTGACGTCACGAACTGGGGGCAGGACTTTCTGAAAATGCCCAATTCGCAGCTCAATTTTTTGCAGATTTTGGACACTTTAAGTCATTTTTATTGGTGTTTTGCATTTGACTAAAAATATCACACTGCGTGTTTTGGGTATTTTAGATGTCAGTTAAAAAACAAAAAAGTGACGTCTGTTGTCCTTTAAGGCTTTATATAAATTAATGTTTACAATCATGATGAATCATATGCTATACATAGTTAACTTGCAATCAATTTTATATCTGTTCTGAATGCAGAAAGAAAAGAATACCGGTAGCTTTTCATGTTTTTTTGTGTCAACATGACTAGAAATAATGTCTTTTTGAATTCACCAATTCAGAAATTGATAAATGGATTGAGAAAATAATTGGCATTCAACGTGTAAGACTATATTGTACTATAGGATGGTCAATCGCCAAGATAAGATTTCAAAAATTTTTATGATTAAAATTTGGTGGAATGTTAGCTAAATGCAAAAATATCCTTTTTCTATTCTACAAAATATCAATGTTCACATTTCTGGGTTCCTGGCACTCTGCAATCACAGGGACACTTGCAAATTGTCTTGTGCATAACGTGCACACATTTTGGGGGTCGACATTTAAGCAACCTTGGCCATCATCCATAATTGATACATTTTCTGACAGTATTTTCCCCCTTGAAATCCATTGTCACTTGTCATTTGAATGATTTTACAGTAAATGGGATTGGCTGACACACGCATGGTAAAGAGGTCCAAGTCTTTGCATCTCAGGCTGTCTGACTGCCTGTCCACTTAAGAGCTCTAAGATGTTGCTACTGTACTTGTTTTTAAATCTCGAAATCTAGAAATAGAGTTGTGTTGGGTTCGTAGAGAGCCTGCAGGAGAAGATGGTGCTCCCCGTGTTCAGGCAGCAGTGCAACAGTGACGATGTGATATTTACAGCACAGCCTTGGAGACAGTACAGTCCTCCACTGGAAGCGAGGGCGCTCTGTGAATGACAGACACACGGCAAGTGAAACATCATTAATTGCAAGTTTGCATCGGCTGCGGGAAAGACAACCCAACACAAAAGAGCACACGGGGAACACGGGTGGAAAAGCCAGAAAATGCGTGAATGCCACTGCGGTGACTCAATCTGCCCAAAAGCGTGTCGCGTGAGGGATGAGAAGGCGGTGAAAATCTGCAACTGCAGAAATTGCCATTGTGCAACACGATCACTTACATTGAATAAATAAACAAATAAACAAATAAATAAATAGCTAATAGGTAGCTAGATAGCTAGTTAGATAGGTGGCTTGATTGCCAGCTAGCTACTTAACTAGATAGATTGATAGTTAGCTTGGTAGGTAGATCATTAGCTAGCTAGGTACTTAGCTAGATAGTAGCTCGATAGGTAGATAGTTAGCTCGATAGCGAGCTAGTGAACTAGCTATCAAGACAGACAGACAGACAGACAGACAGACAGACAGATAGATAGATAGATAGATAGATAGATAGATAGATAGATAGATAGATAGATAGATAGATAGATAGATAGATAGATAGATACAACCAATCAGTGTTGTGCTCACTTGTCTAGTTACATTCCAAATCGAAGCGAATTGTGGGCATAATGTTTGCGTGTTTGGTGGCGTGGTGACAAAAAAAAAATGCTCCTCAATAGATGGCGGTGGAGGTTGTTACGGCCAACAACATTACTGACCATATTCTGTGAACTAGTTGTGCTGGTACCAATCGGGGTTATACGCGTCTGGGTCAGAGCAGTGAATACATAAAATACATCGAGTCATTTTCACAATCGTTGCCTGGGATGCTCTTATTCAACATCTGAAAATACTACTCGTGTAAGGAGAGCATGGAGTTGCATTCACTCACGTCCACTTCAATCAGGATGACGTCAACGACGCTGCCGATAACAATAATGAAGTCAAACACGTTCCAGGGGTCTCCAAAGTAACCCTGTGTACAGATGCACGATGAACCGACCCGCATTCGATTGGTCAGACTCAGGCTTCCCAAAACCGAGCTGACCTTGGCTTTGAAGGCCATGAGCTTGAGAATCATCTCTACGGTAAAGAGCACGGTGAAGATCAAGTTGAGAATGTCCGACAGCTTGGTCACGTGGTCTGACTGGTCACAGTGCTGTTATGCAAAGAACACAGAACATCACAAACTACTAAAAAAACATGTTGGCGTGTCTGCTGACACAATACAGTTGCGCAAACATGGACATGAAATAATCTCGACAAGCATCACCATTCACTTCATCAATGAAGATATTCTTTGTTGTGAGTTTAGCATAATTTCTTTCTTTTGAGGTTAATAAAGGTAAAATGCGATGCTGAGGTGTATTGAAAGTGATTCCAGTCAAATGCTTTCTTCTTATTATTGAAATTACCAGGATATCCTGTACTACCATATACAAATTCCTTGTGCTTTCGACCCACTTGGCCAATAAACTTGCGAATCAAACCCCTGAAGATGGAGGACACTGTTTCGCTGTGGCTACCCCTTGAGGGATAAGCCGAAAGTAAAAGAAGATTTAACCCGTTAGGAGTTCTGAATGATTTTGAGTGCTGAATCTCCCAGAGGGAGTACCAATAAAATTGACTTCACCTTCCCAATAAATAAATTGGGGACTTAAAAACTGTAAGTGATTGAGGTTCTGGTCGTTCCGATCAGTGGCAGATTGCCATGTCCTGGTTGGAGACCAACGGATAGCCCTGTCGGCCCTGCCTAGAGCCGTGCAGGTGTTGGTCGTTCCAATCAGTGGCAGTTAAAAGAACTCCCGGCACAACCATTCAGTGTCAGGTCATTGTAGTGTGTATGTGTTTGCTGCACCCTGTCAGGTTTGTTTCATCCTGGCAGATATTTAGTCTTGGTTTTCTTTGATACTTTGTATTTTTCTGTTCAGATGATTTTGATGTTTTTAGATTTTGTTCCTGCTTACTTTATTTTAATACAATTTGTCAAACACAACCTGCTGCCCCCTCCTGCCTGCTTTTTTGGGATCCACAACCGCCATCACCACCAGGCAAACCGTGACAGTGTCAGGGAGTAGGAGTGCTTCCACAAGGCTGTGCCACATACAGCAGCACACTGACAAAACCAACTTTTGACTTTGGAAAACAAATTGTCCATTCATGAGCCACACCGATCTGGTCTAGTTTACATGCATGTCTCTGGGGACTGACTTACCTGCATCCCTAGGCACAAAGTGTTGAGCATAATGAGGAAGAACATGAGGTACTCAAAGTAGCAGGAGGTGACGATGTACCAAACGCGGTATTGGTACGGGTTTTTGGGGATGTAGCACCTCAGCGGTCGCGCCTTCAAGGCGTACTGCACACATTGGCGCTAAAGGGAGTGGATATGTTAAAAGATACCTTTTCATCACATCAAATCACACAAGTCTGGTCCCAAAGAGACTCAGTGCACCTGGTTTTTGTCCAGCTCGCAGTCCTTATACTCCTGCTCGCCTTGCTCCTGGAAGGTGACGATGACGAATCCCACAAAGATGTTCATCATAAAGAAGGCGATGAGGATGATGTAGATGATGAAGAAGATGGAGACGTCCACTCGGTTGTTGAAAACGGGACCCATGTCTTCTTCGTCTGAGTCGATGGCTCGATACAAGAGTCTAGGAAGTGTTTACTTTTTACACAGGTGAAGCAATCTGCACATTGATCGACTGAAATTTGTAATGCATGCAACTAAAAGATTCATTTAAATTCACTTGAAACCTGGAAAAAATACTTTTTGTTTATTCTTTTGAGCTTCTAAAGTTACAGCCTTCCATCATGAAGTGTGCAAACGTACTTGGGCCAGCCCTCAAAGGTGGAAACGGTGAAGAGAGCCAACATGCCGTAGAGGACATTGTCAAAGTTGAAGTCATTGTTCACCCATTCGCGTTTGGCCACGACCGTGTCTTGCAGAGAATTCTCGATGTGCTTGATGAAGAACCCCCTGAGATTAGATATCCAGTCAGCGATGGGCATTAATGAACAATTGCAAGTGTTTCCAAAGTTATAAGATTATTTGTCTTACTGGCATTCCGCTGCTGTTATTTTGGATGGGTCTGTGCAGCTATAGAATTTTCCCTATCGTAAAAAGAATTAGGAAAATGATATGACTTGTACTGGGCGCAAAAAAAAAGTTTACACTTACAGTGTGCAGTGTCACCAACCTTGAAAAGTTGAACTCCAATGCAGGCAAACATGAAATTTAGCAGCATGGTGACCAGGACGATGTTTCCTATGGTTTTGATAGCCACAAACACACACTGGACAACGTGCTGCACATGGACACAAATGAGAAGAATGAAAGAAAAGCTCAACTGGCGAGCGAGTTGTGGCGTCAGTTTGCGCCAACCTTTAAGCCTTTAGCCCGATTAATCGCCCGGAGAGGCCTGAGCACCCTGAGCACCCTGAGAATCTTCACCACGGAGATGGCACTGGATCTGAATTGCACAAATTACACAAGCAGCTCCATGTCATGCATGCCCAACCCCCCCCCCCCAAAAAAAAGGGGCAACACTTCAGAAATTTCAGTGCTGATGTGTCAATTCCAAAAAGTTACTTACTCCATGCCCATGGAGAGCAGCGAGACCCCAACCACAATCAGATCCAGGATGTTGAAGGAATTGCGACAAAATGAGCCCTCGTGCATGAATGCCCCATAAACGGTCATCTGTCAAAGAGACAAAATATGGCACAGGACAACAGCACAAAACTTTAATGCGGAACGTCCTCGCTCAAGGATAATTAGCATCTTTATGGAACCACAAGATGTAATCTGTCACTTTCCTCAATATTCCAGCCCTGATTACATCTTTTCATCCTCTATTCTTGTCATTCTTCATGAATCCGTCCAACAACTCAGTATCCGTCCATTCATTCACAATTTCAGCCATGGATCCAACCGGGAAGTAATTTCTTCATTCGAACATGATTTTGTGTATTTATTCAGCCACCCATGAAGACATTGGACTCCATCCAGCCATCCATTTTCCCACCATTCCTTCCATTTTTCCACCATTCCTTCCATTTGTCTACGATCCATCCATCCACTCATCCATCCATCCATCCATCCATCCATCCATCCATCCATCCATCCATCCATCCATCCATCCATCCATCCATCCATCCATCCATCCATCCATCAGTCCAACCCACCCAATCCCAATGCGAATCCATCCATCCATCCATCCATCCATCCATCCATCCATCCATCCATCCATCCATCCATCCATCCATCCATCCATCCATCCATCCATCCATTCATCCAATTCACCAAAGAAGCTCTTTTACGTACCTTCAGTACAATCTCAATGGTGAAGACGGTCGTGAAGACAATGTCAGCATAGGCCAAAATCTGAGGGACAAAATGCAAGCAAGGATGTTACTTTGATTTTGTTGGTCGGGTTACGAGACACTTGAGCGGGAGAACTTCTTGGTACCTTGTTTCTATACGAATTGGGATCAATGGGGTCTTCCGCTGCCAGGGAGATGGAGGAGAGTAGGATGAACAGCAGGATGAGATTTGTAAAAGAGGAGGCGTTGATGATCTTGTAGCACAGTTTACGGAACCTGGGCACCAGTGAATAGAATTAATGCACACACAATCAAACATGCACAGCAAGAAGGCAGAAGGGGTGTTGTGCACAAATGTCTGCGACCGACTTGTTTTGTGGGCCAAAGATGAAAAAGGAGCTGGCTTCGGGCAACGGAACGGCTTCCTCCTTCAACTGCAGGTCGGCCATGGGTCGCGGTCGAGGGCTGATGGGGATTGAAGGCTCCTCCTCCTCATCGTCACCTTGAATGTCGAGGAAAGAATTGCGCACAAAGCCAAGAGAAAGATATGATTTCATTGCTATCAACGTAACCATGACATAATAACATACTGCCCAAATCAGGTGTAGCGTTTCAAACTGAGCTAGCATCAAAAAGAAGTGATTGAATTTACCTGGGAAGTCTGCAGGGGGGAAAGGATCTTTCACCTCATTGACATTGGACTCAAACTCATCGATTTTGAGCTGATGAAAGGACATGTTGACAAATAAATACACATGACTTTTGTCATTGCATTTGATATGTGTATATCTTCAAGAACCTTGGCTGTCGTTGGCATGCCCTCAATCTTGGCTCGCTGATCAGCCAGTTTCTTGGAGATCCTCTCCCTCTCCTCATCTGTCTTTTCTGGCATTTTGGACCTACAGAGTTTGGACGTGATAAGATGGAGTACAGACAATCATTTTGAATTTCTTGCCATGTCAATGATTGCTTCACCGTAGCAGCTTCCTCCTCAACTTCTCTTCTGCCTTTTCTTTCTGAGCCGAGGTTAGACTCTCAGCCTCGGCAAGGTTGTCAACCGCAATGGCCAAGAACACATTGAGAAGAATATCTGGTCAGACCGAGTTCAGGAAAACTAACATAGTTCATGGCCATTCTCAAATGTTCCAAAAGGCATCTTTGGGCAGGATACAGTTTCCACAAACAAAGAGGATGATGAAATAGATGGCAACCAGAATGCCAGGGATAACCGGTCCGCCATAGGCCATGATGCCATTGTTCATTATAGCCGTCCATTCCTCTCCTGTTAAGATCTGGGAGAGAGTGACGGAGTTTAGAAGAAAAAATTCTGGATTTTTGGTCTGAGGAAACATCTAACCTGGAAGACACTAATGAGCGCTTGAGGGAAGTTGTCAAAGTTACTCCGTCTGGGCCTGTTGTCGCCAAAGTTGAATTTCCCCCCAAACACTTGCATGCCAAGCAATGAGAAGATGACGATGAAAAGGAAGAGGAGGAGGAGCAGTGAAGCAATGGAGCGAACAGAGTTGAGCAGGGAGGCTACAAGGTTACTCAAAGAGGTCCAATACCTGCAAAAATAAGTGTATTATGTCTCTTGTCGAGGCAGTAAATCTTTGTCACCGGCTTGACTCACTTTGTGACTTTAAGGATCCTCAGCAGCCGAATACACCTGAGTACTGAGAAACCCAATGGGGTCACCTCTCCCACCGACAACATGATCATCTCCAGGATGCCACAAAGCACCACAAAGAAGTCAAAACGATTGAACAGCGACATGTAATAGGCTCTGGGACCCAGAGCGTACATTTTCACAAACATCTCGATGACAAAAAGCACCAGGAGGACACGGCTTGCCACATCTGGTAACAGAGTAGATACAAAAATGACTCCAGCTTGGAGGCACCATATGTGGAAAATGTCCAAATGGCCATTATTCAACCTTGAATTGAAGTGAGCGTCGCCGGCTGGTGATGGTGCTCAGTGGCTATGGTCAGTGTGTTGAGGAGGACAAGGAGCATTACCAGCCAATAAAACGCTCTGGTCTTCACATAAACCAAACACTTCATCCTGAAGAAGCGGTTCCAACGACGAGCCAAGCGACTTGGAACAAAAAAATGGGCCTAGTTACAAGGCACATCAACACGTGTACATGTACAGTCAAAGGAGCGCACTTACTAGTAGTAGATCACTCGACTCTTGCCTTCCAGGTCGTATAGGCTGTCATTGTCTGAATCCCCACTGGTCAAAGGAAGGAGACCTAAAAAAGGAATGAAACCAAAGCTAGCGAGATAGATGGATGGATAACTGGAACTAAACTAACAAGAAAGACTGTTTATTCTTTGTACTTACTCATGTCGTTTTTGTGTAAAGTACAATATTATTGAATGCTACAATTAGGGGTGGTGTGGCTAATGCAATTTAAAGCATCCTGATTAATTTCAAAGAGGACAGATGATTTGCGGCAGGCACAGTGTTTCAATTATCAAACTTGCTGAGTTGACAAAATGGGCATTTTATATGTCATTCAGTGAACTAATTTGAGGTACTGGTACTACCATAATTATTTTCCTTTTTCCTTTTTTAATTTAATCTTAACACTTCTGTGAGGCAGTTCAAGACCCGGTCCGGGCTCCCTGTGTGGAGTTTACATGTTTTCCCCGGCCCCACATGGGTTTTCTCCGGGTCCTCCGGTTTCCTCCCACATTCCAAAAACATGGGTGGCAGGCTGATTGAATGCTCTGAATTGTCCCGAGGTGTGAGTGTGTGAGAGAATGGTTGTTTCTCTTTGTGTGCCCTGCGATTGGGTGCCCACCGGTTCAGGGTGTCCCCCGCCTTGTGCCCAAAGATGGCTGTGATAGGCTCCAGCACCCCCTGAAACTCTAATGAGGATAAAGCGGTTCTGGAAAATGGCACTTTGAGGCACTTTGTGTCTCTCTTTTATTATGAAAACTGCTCCAGTATATAAACCTGTCATGATCTGGTTGGCGACCAACGGGGGGCGCTGTCGGCCCCGCCTGCACCTGCACAGGTGCTGGTCGTCCCGATCAGATTGGCGACCAGCGGGTAGCGACGTCAGCCCTGCCGGCAGCCTCGCAGGTGCTGGTCGTTATAATCAATAACACTTAAAAGGACACCTGGCACGATCATCCAGGGCCGATTCATTGTTTGTTTGCTGCTTGGTTGCAGCATGCATTGTGTACGTGTTTGTTTAACCTTGGCGGACTTTTACACTTGGTTTTCTTTTGCTACTGTATTTTTTCCATTCAGATCATTTTGATGTTTTACATTTTGTTCCTGCTGACTTTATTTTAATACAATTTGTCAAACAACAACCTGCTCTCTCCTGCCTGCTTTTTGGGATCCGAACCCGCCATCACCACCTCGCAAAACGTGACAAAACCAAGCTTATTCGCATGTTATGTTCCAAAACAATTTCATTCTATTTAATTTGCAGCAATTTGCATTTTTTTTTTTTGATGCTGACCTTTGCCTTCCCTGTCAGCATCAAGGACTTCAGCATGGGTGATCCACTCCATGTAGCCGTGCAGGTCCTCATCCAGCTGCTGACGTTCCCGCAACTTCTGGAATTCTCCTCGTGACCTGGCTTTCTCACGCTCTTTGGTAAACTCACTAAGCAGAGTGAGAACATTGTGAATCGCAAACACGTGGAAAAAAAAAAACAATTAAATCAAGTGATAAGTGCTGAGTCAGCCTACCCACTGAGGACACCCAGAACCAAATTGAGCACAAAGAAAGAGCCCACGAGAATTAGAGGAACAAAGTAGACCCAAGGCCATTCATTTCCGATGGCATCGTTTATCTGAAAGAAACGTTGAGATCACTGCTAAATTGTAATTTTCTCAAATTAAAGGTATACATTTCGAATAGAAATGTGGTTACAATTTGGTTTGGTGGTGTTTCTAAACATATTTTATCATCAACGTTGGCGATGACCCACCCAATAGAGAACTTTGGTCCATCCCTCCATTGTGATACACTGGTAGACTGTAAGCATGGCGAAGCCAATGTTGTCAAAGTGGGTGATGCCGTTGTTGGGACCTTCCCAGCCAGGCCGACACTCGGAGCCGTTAATCAAGCAACGGCGTCCGTTCCCGGCCTGAGCACAGGGTGCAGGCATCTCCCCCTCGGCTGTTGAATATATGTCTGCGGGACAAACCAGGGAAATACTCGTGTCAATGTATGCCTGCTTACACAAGCCAAGCACGCATCCACATCCATATCCACGTACTTGTGCCCGTGTAGTAGCAGGTTTTATGCATTTTGCACTTGAAGAGCTCCAGTCCCATGATGGCATAGATGGTGACCAATAAGAAGACCAGCAGGGCGATGTGCAGCAGAGGTAGCATGGCTTTGAGGATGGAGTTCATCACCACCTGCAGGCCTGGGTGAAAACAGCGAGAACAAAAAGACCTCTTCATGTTCTCATACAAACATAATCAACTTTCTGGAGAGATCGGGTTCTTACTGGGGACTCCGGAGACAAGGCGCAAGGGACGCAGAACCCTGAAGGCCCTTAGGGCTTTCATGTCAAAGCCGCCTCCTTTTTCCGTGGGAACTCCCGCGATCGTATTGATGGTATCCAAGGCAAAGGTGACCAGACTGGAGGGGAAAATCCATCCCACTGTAAACTCTACCATGCCAAGCGAGCAAAGACACCTATTCGTGAGTCTGTCAAATCTTACCCCATGAAGACGATGACAAAATCTAATATGTTCCAGCAGTTCCGTAAATATGCACCTTCGTGGAACACTAAGCCATATGCGACAATCTTCAAAAAGCACTCTAATGTGAAGATAATCATGAAGATGTACTCCAGACTCTCCTGTAGAAATGAATGTCATTATGTAATCTTATGGTTCAAACGTACAGTATCAATTGAAGACAAAGATATGACAAATGAAAACAGTCCATAAATATTAATCAGGCCCGAGCACAGACAGACAGACACAAAGTGGTGTTTCCACACCACCCCCTTCACCCTGTTTGAAGTTACCCGGAGGAAATCCGTGCAGGCATGATGGTGGCATGACTTGCAAACTTTCCACAGGAAGGCTGCAGCCCGGAATTGAACCCTGCATCTCTGCAGTGTGAGGGGGATGCACTCACTAATCAAGTATGGTTGCCTAATTCAACTCATCAGATGTGTGTGTATTTTGAATTCATTATTACACAAAGTATTTTATTATGAAGTACGGGATTGTTATTGTACACATTTACTACAGTGCTTGCCTTAATTGCAATCTGGTTGTCGTACCATGCAATGAGGACATTGAATCAGTACTGTTTATGTGTAATATGAGTGTAATAAGGCAGGGTGTCAAAGTCAAGGCCCAAATCTGACCTGCCACATCATTTTATTCTCTCACACCAGCAACCTTCATGTCCTCTTTGACAACATCCATAAACCTCCTCTTTGGTCTTTTTCTTGCCAAAGTCCGAACCAAAAGTTCAAATTGTCGTATGTAAACCACAGTCACAGTCATTATTCTTGATTCCAAATTTGAAAACTAGTTATTCATTCATTTGTTGTGCGCTCTATATGGGATATGTGGAGGAGATGAAAGATTCTAATGGCTTCCCCAAATTCATAACAGCCTCCGAGAAGAAACTTTAACCCCAATGTGGCCTGTGGCAAAATTGAGTTTGACACCCTTGTAATAAGGGGTCCCTTTTTATTTGATGCTAGACACTGGCTACAATCATCAGATGCCATGCCTGCTAAAAACACGAATAAAAACTAATATTGTCAATTTTTGAGTGGAGTTGGCACACTGTTTGTACAAATCTCCCCATACTGCTATGTTAGAAGCTATGTTTCTCCTCAGTCATTTTGGTTTGTGTGTGCAGATCTTTTCATGTAATGGGGTGAAGCAGCTCTTGTTACATCCGTCACCTCGGTGGAATGACGAGGCTGGTGAGTAACAAGAAGTCACTTGGCTTTGGCCAAATGTGTCAAGCCATTATGCAAACAAGAGGAGTCTAGGGTCATTTATGTATTGTGATATCCATTTTGGAGCGTGTCAGTGTGATAAGTGAATGCTGGGTCTTTGATGACTGTTTTGCATTGGACCAATTGTGTCCAATTTGGACACAATGGTCTGCTGAGCCTCATCGATAGTATTACACTGATGTCAACAGTGAAGATTAGCACACCGCTGCAGTGTGATGTGGACATCGATTTAACCTGTGACATTGACAGTATGCGAGAACTAAGGGTGCCTTGAGCTACGAGCAAGTCGGCATATGTAATCTTTGAGAGGACTTTTACTTACCAAGCTGGAATTGGTGTTATTGCTATCTTCTTCAGGCATAGGCAGGAAAACGGCCAGAGCTACGCAGTTTACAAAGATGGTCAGTAAAATGATAATCTCAAAGGTCCTGGATGAAGATGGTTAAGATTAAGACACGAAGACGATGGGAATTCCAATCTGTTGGTAATCAGAACTTTTTAGTTATGGGTAGACTGCATTAAGGGCCCCGCCATGTCAATTGACATGGCACATCTGTCTTGTCCAAGTACATTGAGCGGTCATATACAAGTAAGACAGGTTCAACAGCAAAACATCAGGTAATTGGATAATGATGTCAGCACGAATTCCTTTTATTTTTACTTCGTGTAAATCTTACTGTGGTTTTTGTCTTTGGCTACATTGAAAGGGATGCACAAAATGAAAAACTTTCTTTGGACAATTCAGTTGGATGTCACTTAAAGTCCAATTCATTTACAATACTGTAACTACATCTACATCTATATACTATGTAATTCAATCTTTACGAATTGTTTGTATTAAAAACAATCAACATTTATGTTTTACGTGCAGTACGTTATAATCTAACCAAGACAACGGCACGGAAAATCTTTGCACCTTGCCCACCACCTTTTCCAGCTATGATTCTGATTCGGATCTAATATAATTCAGTAAAGTCTTTCTATCTTCCTTCATTCATTCGATTCTCTTCCCACCTTCAAATCCCATCTATATACCCACCTATTTAAAATTGCATTTTCTATGTAGCACTGTCTCGTGTTTCTATTGATAATTGTATTGTATTTATTGTATTGTATTTATAATTGTATTTTATTTATTATTGTATCTATGCTTGTCTGTGACTTTATAGTGTCCTTAAGAGCTTTGAATGGCGCTTGACATAAAATGTATTATTATTATTATTATTATTATTATTATTATTATTATTATTATTATTATTGAAGTGCAGTTTAGCATTTGCGTCACCCAAGCAAGATGCCTGGGTGACGTGTCCTACAGCGAGACAAAAAAACAACAATAGAAGAGCCACATTTAAAAGGCGCAAGAGTAAAATCCTCCTTCAGTGTGCTGCTCCATATGACATGGACTCTTCGCCTCCATGCGTTCTCATTCTCGCCCATAGGGGGCTCACAGCCAGAGAATTCTCCTGCTCGATCAGCATCATGTCGCCCCTGTGATGCAGCAGGACAGCTGCAGGGCCCAAGAATATGTCCCATGTAGTGTAACACACCCATGTGTGTGTGTGTGTACGTGTGACTGTGAAAATGAGTCGGACTCTTCTCCCATTCTCATAACGTCACTATATGCGATACATTCTTTCATTTGTGACAGCTCAAAACTGTTTTTGTTAATGTTTTCTCTGCAATACTGTAACTACATTTGTGGCCTACATCTGCTGCATGGGGACATACCAATGTGATTATACTTGTCATTTAAAAAAAGCCCATGACTTGGTTGAGAATCTGGAGACAAATTTATACATTCCCATCATAGGGTCAATGTTTATAATCCGCGTACGCTCTTTCTTTCTGTGTTGATTTCCCCAAATGCTGAGAAATCAAACATACACAAATAAACATATCTTTAGATCAGATACATCTTCATCCATCCAATTTCTGATCCGGACATTGACAACTGGTTGCCAGCCAATCGCATGGCACATACCCAGTAAGCAAAACCTAACTGGTTACCATCGATATACTACTCAATTTAACTCATTTACTGCGATCCCCGAATATATTCGGAAATTGAAAAGCATGACGTGGAGTGCCATTACCAAATTTGTTCGGGTCTTTTTTTTTCTTGCGGGGCGCGTTTCAAGCTTCGGTCAGACCTCTAGTAATGTTTTTCCCTCCTACGAAGGAATTTTTCATTTACCTTTTGTACAGCCGCCCTTATTTCAAGCTCATATCACTCCAGACCCATATAATTTAGGAATTAACTCATTGTTTCTGATGAAAGAAGAAAGTCTAAGTTTTCTTAGGCTGCAATGAATGTTTATGTAGTCCGAAAACTCAATATTTTGTGGGTCTTGCAATTTGAGTGACAATGACAAAAACCCTGGCACTGGAGTGGACACATTTTTGCATATCGTCTGGCAGTGAATGAGTTAACAACCAAGCTGTCAGCAGTAAATACGACAATTAGTGTCAGCTAAGTCTGTTCGGGGTCTTGAAGATGTCTGAACCGGGAATGGGCATGAGTCTAAAATAAAAGCAGGAAAGTCCCCGCAGGACATCACTCGGCGGACTGTCGTCCTGCTCATACGGGGCATCATACTGTGGAAACATTTGAGTGCTATTTCCACACTAAACATAAAATGGCCTTGGATTCATTGTGATAAAATGGACTCGGGCGCAGGCTGCCAGAGAATAACAGCCGTCTTTACACCTCACAGACTAAAATGAAGGAAGATTAAGGTGCTTTGACATCATGTCAGTCTACAGCTGGTGTAAAGTATCTTAATCACAGCTTTCTCAGGTTGCGCAATGGTTTGAGTACCTGACACACCACGATCCACGTCTCATTGGATCAACAAATAAGCACCTGTCATAATAACCAGAGAATATCAAGGATACTTCCATTCCACAATGTTGATGCAGGCCTTGCGGAATGGGTTTTTCAGAGTGAAGAAGAAGAGCGATCTGGCAGGTCTCGGGTTGCCCCCCGTGGCCTGTAACTTCTTCAGCTTCTCACGCTGCTTCTGCTTCAGTTCCTCTTCATTCATGATGACCGGCTTGGATGCGTCTGAGTTGGCTGCCATCCTGGAGACTCCCGACACACCTTAATCACGGAGAAATATTTCCACTGGCTGTACAATCCCAACTCTGAGTCGAGTGGCCCTCTTTTTCCCGGCAAACTCGAGATCTGGTTTATGCTCCTCTGTGCCCTCCCCGCAGCGGAGTGTAAGGCTTCTCCTCACTGAGGACTTCAGACAAGAAGACCTGTGGGCCAAGTGGTTGGAAGGACAGTTGGCCCTGCTGGGGTTTAATTTTAGACTGTGAACCAGTGGAGAGCCATGCTTGGGGATGGTAAAAAGGTTTGGGCGGGCAGTGGGGGTGGGGGTCCTGGGGGTGTAGACTGTAGTAGAAGGGAGGAGATGTAATCAAGAGGGAAGTGGGGGGAGGGGGGGGGGGCGACGGCGCCAAACTAAGGCTGATGGAGTCTTCATCCTCAGTGTGCATATCCGTTACCTGATGTTATTTTATTTATTTTTTTAATAGATGGAAGTGTATGTTTATTCAATGCCAAGAACTACACTTTGCCCAATATAAATTAAAACAATGAGAGAAGTAGCGTGGTAGACGGCATTTCTTTTGAGTTGTTTGCAAAAATAGTCAACATCTGCTCCATTTTAAATGGGTAACGTGATGAAACGTAATAAATGTAAAATGTAATAAAGTGTTTGTCTTGTACTCAAACATCATAGAGTACATGGGGAAAATCATTAAGATTGCACAATTGTCTGTTTTTATGTTGCTGTTGTGCTTATTATTTTGCTTTGTGTTGACTATTATGTGAAGCATTGTTAAAGCTGCAGCTGTCATGAAAGCCCTATATGAATTAGGATGTATTGTATTGTCCATCTATATATACACACTCACATTATTGGCGTGAGTTTGTGTTACTTCCAGGTTGAGTGAACGCTGGCGCGAATGGCTGCCGCTGCTCACCTGCAGACAAAAAAAATCTTATCGTTATGTAAAATGCCCTTGAGAGTTTTGAAAGGCGCTTTGAAATAAAATGTATTATTATTATTATTAAAAGTGAAGATAACTTGTAGTAGACATGCACATTCCACGATGACGTCCCTGATCCACTGCTGAAAATGATGCTTTGATCCCCTCCTCTTTCATCTAGAACTGCTTCATGTAACAAAGAGGGTACAGCAAGTGCTGAAGAATGAATGACTCTATGGGTCTTTGTGTTGTCATGTTATTTGTTATTTAGTTTTTTTGTTATCTTTCTTTCCTTTCCTCTTCTTTTCATAACTTTGCTGCTGTGTTACTTCCGGGTAGAGTGAACTCTGGCGCGAATGGGCGCCGCTGCTCACCTGCACAAAAAAATCCTGTGACTGTAAAGTGTCCTTGAGAGTTTTCAAAGGCACTTATAAATTTAATGTATTATTATTATTATTATTATTATTATTATTATTATTATTATTATTATTATTATTATTATTATTATTATAAATATTCAAGAATCATTGAACTGATAATTTAACAAGTGAGCAGTACTGATACCCAGCAAATCGTGTCGATAGTGTGAATATTCAGTATAAGCAAACACATCCACAAGTACTTCTTAACCAGTGATTTCTTATTTTGCATTGAGACAACTGTACAGATAAATCAATAGGAAAAAATAACAGCAAGAACATTCAAACTAGTCATAAATATGTCATAAAACAATCGGGACAAATTAAGTGATAAAACCAAGTGACTGGGCTTAACATAAAAAGCCATGTGGATTTCAAATGCAACAAATGGAATTTATATTATACTAAATTATACTGTCAGGCTTAATCATGTACTAGTTATTTTTTAAGATGTGAATGACATGCAATGAGCACCAAATTTTGATTTAGCTTTTGCGTATCACCAAAACAAACACAAATAGAACACATTATGTGCAACACTTATCATCAACAGCAATAAGAGATTTTTTTTCCTCCCAACAATGTTTCATGGCCAACACAAAGTATCACACATTTTGTGGACCTCACAATGAGAATAAAACGCGGACATACAGCACATCAGTGTGTGCTGCACGGCCAAAAGGTAAAAAACTTGAGGTGATGTTTCGTAGCAAATTCCTGCAATGATTCTGTGATTGGTCCAGTTGCAAAAAAAAGGAAATTGTATCAAGAGTACAGTGGTAAGCAGTCAAACCGCATTTCACACGATTACTTATTCATTATTTTTCCATGGGGATTTTTTCCCCTCTCCATGTCGCTAAAAATACCACCCAATTCATCCTTTTTTCATGCCTTCTTCTCTAAAATGCCACAAGAGGGCGCCGAAGCACCGGTTAATACAACTGATCATTAGAATACAGTATGTCGGAGTCGGGAGGGATCTAATACAGGCAGGATATGGCTCTCAATGCATCAGAGCAGTGTTTTTCAACCTTTTTTGAACCAGCGAACGTTTTTTTACATTGGATTTTTTTGGGGGGCACACCACGAACCATCTCGCAGGAAAGAGGCAATCAGTGACGTGTTGCCACACAGACGAATATTAAATTACCCTCCCAGTCTTTTCAGCACGGACACAGGACAATGACTTAATATCGGCAGAAAATGATTAATAAATGTTTTAAAAAAATTTAAAAAGGGGCATTGGATAGTTTCTCACGGCACACCTGACGATCTCTCACGGCACACAGTGTGCAAATTAAAATTTGAAAAGCAAATTAGTGACAGCTGATCATCAGATTATTGGAAGGTAATAAATGTATGCAATGAATGTATTGGCACAGCAAGGCAAGTTGGACGTGGAGATTCATGTAATACAACATTGTTGCCCTTCATTTGCCAAATATATCACATATTTATGGTTTAAATTATTCATGTTGGCAAATTATAACCCTTTTTTGCAAGGTTAAATACAAGCTTTTTTTTCGGGTTGTGACTCTAATGCATATTCAGTAGTTGGTTCGCCACTGAGCCTATTGACGAGATAGTAGGGAGAAGCGTCATGATCATCAGTGTTACACTAGTCGTTATAGTTTTTGGTCAAGCAACTGAACTCCATTTTGTGAAATTATGACAGTGAAAGAGCAAACAAGAAAGTGCAGCCAATGGCACAGGAAATACCTGCTATCAACCCAGGGTCGGAATGTTCGATGTGACATTTAACTAAGCATCTTGTGGCGGTCAAACACGGTCTTGCGCTGTTCCTGGACCTGCTTCTTCCAGCGTTGCTGTGCCCCCTCGACCCGCTCCAGCACTGTGTTTCCTCTGGCTTGGTTGCTGCTTACCCGTGGACGCATCTCCTAGACGTAGACAGAATAGAATCGCACACATGGAGAAACCCGAATTGAAGGCAAAAAAGATGGCTTCAACCAATGTCAATGCACATGTCTGGTCTTCAGTATACCTCAGAGTCTTCCTCGTTGTGCAGGGGCTGGGTGTATGTATCGCGCTTGCGGATGAGAGGATCCACCAGCAGGAGGAACAGCATGTATAGCATCAGTGCCCCCACAACAGATAAGTAGATGATGATCGTCACCTGTGGCAAAAAGCAGCCATTGATAGATAACTGGACCGTGTGCAACCATTTAGGACAGGGATGTTCCACTGGCACCAGAAGCATGTTCAAAAATTATCATGTACCGTATTTTCCGGCGTATAAGGCACACCCAAAAGCTTTCATTTTCTACAAAAGATGACACTGTGCCTTATTTGCAGGTGCACCTTATATCTGGAGTAACATTGAACCACAACAGGTCTCGCAACTACTGTCATATATATAATTCCTGCGTGATACACAGCAAAAAAATAATAGATGGCGAGTTGTCGGTTACAAATAACATTTGCCAGAATTTTAAAAAGCTCAAATTGACAAATAATAAAAATAATAGCTGAGTAAGCAAAAAAATAAATAAGAGTGAGCAACCTTGATCGTGTTGCTGCTCCGCTCTTCGTACTTGCACTCACAGAGCAGGCAGTAAGCCTCCACATCATGGCCAGGCACCGGCATGGGATCCACCACATGGAGGCAGTTGCTAAGGGGAAAAGGGGGGAAAACTACACGTATCACAAGTGAACAAGTGATGGATCGATTGGAACGGTGCAAGGGAAGAAACGTGCTGTATTTACCAATCCTTTTGGGAAACATTTCTGTTGTAGATGTGGCCAGTGATGTTTCTGTAAGGTGGGCAGATGCACTTGCAGCGAACGTCTTCAAAGCTCTGTCAGTGTAAACAACCAACGAAACAGAACAAACGCCAAATGATGGGCTAGTTGCTGTTCCTGGTATAATAAAATAAAATATGCATGAAACAAAGTACAGTATATATTTTTTTGTCATATCACGTTTGTTTCTCATACAGTCCTGCAAACGGATATATATTAGCGAATGTAATTAACTAACATGTCTCGCAAAGGACATTATGGTTCGTACATAATAATTTCACCTGACATGTTTTTCCCCGCAGCACATCGCCTGTCTTACCTTGGCGTTTGCAAGAGCAGCATTATCCAGCAGCAACGCCACGAGCGCCGCAGCTACAAATCCCCACCAAGTCTCACCGCAAAACGGCATTGTCTCAGGCCCTCAACACCAAGGCGTTTTCCGCCAGAGCAAAAATGCAAAACGGATATCAGAATGGATGCGAAGACTGGAGAGCCTAGTAGTCTGTTATGACAGCGGCCCTATTGCTCCGCTTCCTATTTCCGGTTCATCGTCACAGAAGACTCAAGACGCGCATGGACGCGCGCACACAGACTACTCGTACGACCGCACACACACACGCGCGCCCACAACTCACGCACACGCACGCGCGCACAAACACACTCTGCCACCTGCTGGATAAAATACATACAGTACCCCAATCGATACAGTAAATTCGTCAACAAATCGAAAGCATTCACCGTTTTATATAATACTCCACTATAATTTAAAACTGCTAGTTTTGTTGAAATATTGCAAATAGAAATATTTAGCGAAAAATGCATGATTTGAAAATAAAGAAAGATAAGACGTGGGAATACAATATTTCGTCATCATCACAAAGCCTTTAATCGTCCCACATTGGGGGAATTTGCAATTCGTTGAGTAAAGCTTATTGCTCATTGTCTGTCTCTCCTATTGAAGGTAATGTCATTATTATTTCCAGAGAAACATGATTGATGAGTTATTTAAACGCTTTCCCCAACCTAAAATTCAAGACAACATTGAAATCAAATGCTGCCAAATTTAGCCTGCCCTGAACCACTTGGGCTTGTGGTAACTGAGAGAGATCGATCGAAGGTTCTATTCCTCTAATAAACCAAGACATGAGTGTCAAAAATGAGCCATCCTCTGTCTCACCTCAATCATCTGTGTGTGTCTGCCTCAAGATCCAAAAACGTCTATCTTCTGCAAAGCCTAGAGCAGGGGTGGGCAAACTTTTTGACTCGCGGGCCGCATTGGGTTCTAAAATTTGACAGAGGGGCCGGGCCAGGAGCATTTGGAGGGAGTGTTTGGGCCGGAAATACTCCGAACAAGTTATGTCCATAATTTATAAAAGCACTTCAAATGACTTCGACTGAGCGTATTTTACAAAGATTCCACAGCATATAGCTATAGTTTACGTTTTAAGACTTGCGCTGAATATATGAAGTCTTGTTTTCGAGTTGATGACGATCCCCATGTGACGTCACGTTTGGACCGCCCTGACCGAGAAAGCGACATACAATGCATTTTGGGTACTTTGTTTAGTCTGAAAACTTCGTGTTAATCCGTGTTGATGGCGAAGAAGGAAAACACATAAATAACGCCATGGTGAATCGTTGTGTGTTGCACCAAGACAACTATTTGATATTCGCTGACACAAATTCCCAGCTGACAAATCAGCCCATTTCCAACGGAGCTTGGGCGCAATCTTCTGCTTTTTCTGGGTGCTACATTGCTGTCATTGACGGCTCGAATTGATATGGGAGGACTCCTAGAATCAATTGCAAACATTTATGCTTTCCTCTTCAGAAGAACAAGAACAAGAAAACATCTTCTCCGAATCTGAAGCCATTGTTTTGATTCTCGAGCAACCTTCTGAAACTGGCCATTTCCGGATTCATTTTGAAGTCATTTTTATTGGTGTTTTTCATTTAACTAAAAATATCAGCCTGCCTGATTTGGGTATTTTAGATGCTATAAAACGTTTTTCTGATGTCAGTGGGAAACAAAAACAAAAAATGGTGCCGGTTGTCCTTTAAATGTAGTATGTACAAACCTCATAGCACAGTAAAAACACTACAACCCAATTTATTAACTGTCTTTCAAATGTGAAAAATATCCCTGATCAGTTAATAAATTTGTCTCAAGGAATATGCAAGATATGGCATTTACAAACTATTTCGCAGATACTTGGAGGAGGAAATGGAAATAGATTAAAATAACATATGCACTGTGATTTATCAAGATTGCGTCTGTTTTTAAGTTTCCATCGAAGGGCAAAGAAATCAACATTTATTGAAAAATGGAATCACTTTCAACATTCAAAACATATTATTACACAACGAAATATTCAAGCTCAATAATACCTACTTGTGTTAAATTCCGCCAAATCATAGATGGTTTGTCCTGACCGCGCGCTCAACAAACTCCTCACTGACGCTCTCGCCTTCACGCGCTAACAAAACACGTGTACCGTCGCCGAGCACACAAACATAGACTACCTGCAGTTGAAATTTGCATACTCGGCTCGGCAGCCAATCAGAAGCCTGCTTCTTTCTTCCGGACTTTCGCAAGCGTTACAAAGTCGTGCAATTGCATGTCATTTTCCAAAATAGATGCACAGAACCTCAAACTAGAAGAAAGATTCAAAAGAAGCTAACAACATATGTGACGCTACAAAACGTAAATTTACATTAAACCGTGACTGTAAAGTGTACGTGAGACTTATGAAAGGGGCTTAGTGGCTCGTAGGAATCAATGCAAACGTTGCATTGTGCACCACAATGACAATCGACTACTGTAGCAAAATTTACAGCCATGCGCATTTGCCGTAAATTAAGCAAGGTAGCATTTGTAGTTGGTGCATTCTTGATTTAAAAAAAAACTTTATACTTTGTGACAATGTTTCTTAATGGGATTGGTCTCATTTTGCTTCAAGTTGGGAAAAATGGGGCAGGCAACTTTTCAGTTATCTGCCCTGTTGTTCGCTAGCTTTTTGTCATGAGTTTTAGACACTGTTTGTACTATAATTTGGGCAAGTTCGGCGGGCCGGATTGAAAAGCCTAACGGGCCGTATGTGGCCCGCGGGCCGTAGTTTGCCCATGGCTGGCCTAGAGCATACGATGTGGGGCACAATGTGCAGGGTTTTAATTTTGAAGCCGATCATTTAATGATACCTTTTTGTTGTTTATTGCACGTGTACAAATGATAAGGTTCTACAGATTACTACCAAATATTTTGCTTTCAATTAAGTAAAAAATGTCAAGCCCAATGCACACTGGGAAAAATATTTATTTACAGTTAAAAACAAAAACAACACGATCTATATTTTAGAAATTGAATTAAAATAACCATATCAGATTTGACTTGTCCAAATGCAAATGTAAAAAAAATGTTTTAATTTTCCAGGCCTAAATGCAGTTGACAGCTCTTGCAAAGAAATAATGAAATAATGTAATCATCTTTTGGAGAGTGAGAGAACAAGATTAATGCAGACAGAAGTAGTGCAAGTTGAAGACGGCAGTAACAACCCAATTAAAGTGGTCCATAATCGTGTCACTGCAAAGCAATGCACTATCTAAACAACCTTAGGTAGAAAATCCTTCTAATTACTATATGGAACTATTGACTGAATCCATTAATTAATTTTCATGTTGGCCATCTGCCACTAGGAGATGCTACAGCACAAGGCTCCTGGAAAGACGAACAACAGCCTCTGAGTGCCCAAATGTTGGCATGCCTGGACTGGGCCAGTTAAACGAGATTGAACATGTCGCTGGATCTCACGCAAAATCACAAAGAGCCAACAAAACGATTTGCATTACCGCGAATGTTCTGTACCGCAAGATGTTAAAAAAAATGTTTTGTAGGACATGCCTGAATATACATATATCTGTACATATATATATAATTGTCAACCCTAGGCCTTCAGTAGTGATACGTCTGAATCAATCCACAGCTGCGAGTGTGGTGTGATTTACTAAACGTCCACTAGAGGATATCATTGGGCAGGAAATAACTTGTGACTTGAAGAAACTTGAGTTCAATTCTTGACTATGAATGTGTGGATTCATGATAACTAGTGTCTGAAACTCATGACAAAAAGTTAGCGGACACCAGGGCAGAAATTTTCCTGCCCGGCCATAAACTTGCCTGCCCCATTTTTCACAACTTGAAACACAATAAAACGACAATCGCAAAAAAAAAATAAAAAAAAAAATTGGGAAGCATAAAGGATTTTTTTTTAAATTAAGGAAGTACTTACCACGAATGCTCCCTTGCAATGGTTGCTTTGCGTTACTTGGACTACTCTTTCTACTACTTGAGAGTTTCGAAAGGCGCTTAGAAAGAGTAGTCCAAGTGGCTTGTAGCGGTTTGCTTGTAGCTTTTCTCTTTATTGAATCAAACAAACGTTTGCTTTGAAAAAAAATATATATATATTTTTTTCTTGAATAAGTTGTCGGCCACCGGGCTGGGATGTTTTGAAAGTTGTACGCCCGACGTAAAAGTTGTACGCCCCGGGCCTCCGGGCAGACATTATTTCAAACACTGTGATAACCTCATAAAATTGCAATAGTATATGCTATTTTTGCGAACTTCAGAGCTGTCCAACCTTAATGATATTCTTGAAAAGTCGGTATGCGCTTCTCACTAGCGGCTAGTGATACAAATGTCATTTGTCTAACATTTCGCTGAAAATGTTATTGGTTAAATACTTACATACGAAAACACACACCCGGAAGCAACACAACAGGGAAAAAGCAATGAAGGGAAGCTGAAAGACAATTTGAAATTATTTAATAAAAATTCATGGGCAAAATGTAATTCACATTAGCCTGTGATTCAGATATTTTTAGGCCAGCAGAGAAGGCCTTGCAGGCCCTGACAGCCCACCACTGCTTTGTAGTATATGATGTGTTGTTTAAAGTGTACCTCTGTTCATTTGTGTTGATGACACAACTCTAAGTCACATTTGTTAAAACCGTCATTATGCGTCATGTTTCTGACTCGTGAGGGGCGTAGAGAACATATTATTGGAAAGAAAATTTGGGACTTGACTTCCTCTCAAAACAAATGATGTTTTTACAAGGCAAAATTCCCTCTTTACTTCTATATCAGAAGTAATACACCTTTTTTTTTTAAATTGAAAACATTCGGAAGTCACGCATGACCTATGGGAAGAAACCCTATTGTGTCCTTATACTTCACAGCTCTCAACCTTTTTACAATAGTTCCATTTGACCTTTATCATATCGTCTGAAATGTTTTTTTTTCACCTTCTCTCTTCCTTTCGATCATGCTTTTGTGGAAGGCGCCGTTTGAATAACAAGACTATCTCTTCGGATACTTTCATCCTGTCTCTTCTCATCCGTCTCTCCTGCCCTTAGCAGGAGAAACGGTTCTTATGGATACGCATGGTAATGGCAGTCACGGGAGGCAGTAGACAGTGGCGGTCCATGGGCAGTACAAAAGAAAAAAACTATAAATCACAACTCATGGTTCCGCCCTACTGAGTGTAGCTGATCACACTCCACCAAAAAGCAATTCTGCCAACATGTGTTTGCACATTTGTCTTCATCAGCCTCAGGCCTGTTTTGAGCCCTTGTGACTGACATTTTCTTGCCCTTGGAAACCAAACACATTTTACTGCTTGCCGTGATCAAACTATTTACACAATAGCCTCAAAGGTTTGCCGACACACACACACGCACAAAAGATCTGACATGAGTTAAATACTGTACCTTTGTTCCAAGTAACGTGCAACAAATATGTGATATTTTTTATTTACCTGTGTAACCTACCATCAGCTAAGGGGGAATAAAATTACATATTTTAGCTTTTTGTGCTCATCCTGTTGCGCTTCCATGTACAGGTGAAATTCCAGGGATCTTTTTTTTCCCCTAAATCAAATCACGTGTAAGCCATTTTTTTAAGTGTTGTATTGCAAAATTAGAATCAGAATCATCTTTATTGGCCAAGTGCGTAGAACACACAAGGAATTTATCTTTGGTAGAACAGGCTGCTCTAGTACCATCACAAAAAAAGACATGACAAATAAGTAATTGGAAAAGGTGGTGGGCAGGGTGCAAAGGGTCCAATAGGATTTTCCGTGCATTTGAGATGATACAAAACCTTTTTGGCATTATAGTTTGTGATATGTTTACATCTGAAATGGCAGTGATGAATTGAGGAATCTTTAACTGCATCAGTCTGGCAGTTCAAAATCAATTATTGAAAAAAAACCTTTTTTTTTACTTGTAAAAGTACCCAATCAGTTTGGTTGTGTCATTGCTAATCGTTAGAGGCATGTTCACTTCAAATGTGTGCTTTGTATTATTTTGCATACACAAGAACAGGTGAAATGACTGTTTTTGTCGATTTCTTATTGGGATTAATAAAGAAAAGGAAGAATTTGCTATATTATATAGAGTTTGCAGACCTAACTTGTTGAAATCAATGTTTTTTTATCTGCTAATTAATTACATTAAAATATCAGACAGTATTTCGATTGCTATTGATGATATGTCTGATGTCCAAAATGTTTTTGGAAGTCTGCATGATCGCTCCAGAAAAAGTGCCACAGAAGTTGCTGTTTCAAAAGGTGTAAGAAAACTTAGGCAGTGATGTTAACTCAGAGCACAGTGTGTGTCCTCTCCCAGTTTACACGCATGGACAGGTGCCCGTCAACCAGCCGGGGCCGTGTAGGGGTGGGAGGCGTCTCTTGAGGAGACCGTGACACCAAGGTGAAAGCCGGACTCGGCGATGCTGAGCTGACATGAAATGTAGATACAGAGGAGAGAGTATCTCCTGCCTGTGAGGGATGCAGATCTCCAATGAGGAAATGGAGATGCCGGAGCAGGACACTCAGCCAAACGCAACATGAAAGCTGTGAGGGGCCATGACACTTGATGGACACAAACGTAGGGGGACAACCACTTCCACTCTTCACTTTCTTCTACCTCAGCCATTCTGCAGAGAAATAAAACCTCCAAAAAAGAGATGAGGACTCTTAGCTGAATGTATACTCCTTAACTCCTTGTTCATTCTTACATATGCCTTTTTATTTTATGTTTTGAATATTGTTTTTGATATCTTCAAGTGTAATCCACAAACTATTTCACTGTATGGCTGAAGATATTGAATATTTTAGTTTTTGGGTATCCTTCTGAATATTCCATAGTGTAACCGGATATTCAAATTCACTATTTTCTCTTTAAACTATAACTGTGCATAGCATAGCGGAACGCCGATGCGTATATGGAACTGTCGCAGCTTGGAATTGAAGCGGATTTATGTGGGAAAGGAGATGTGAGACAATCTCTACTCGTCTATGGATGCTACAGCTTCATGTTTGCTTTCAACATTTAGCTTGTAGCAGGCATGCAGATTTCACCATGACGTCGCTGATCCACCGGTGAAAAGAATGCTTTGACCCTCTCCTCTTTCATGTAGAGCTGCTTTGTATACCAAAGAGGGTGCAGAAAGTGCTTGAAATTGAATTGTGTTGTCATATTATTTTGAATTCAAGATGGTGCTTTGAGAGGCTGCTTTTACAGCAGCTCCTGTATTTAGTTTTTCTACTTCTTTCCTTTCCTTTCATAATTTTGCTGCTGTGAAATGTAAATTTCTCCACTGCGAGACTAATAAAGGCTAATCCAATCCAATCCCTTACACAATTTTCATTTCTACGTATGAGACATTGAGATTTTAGACATATCTCTTACCATGAGCATATATATTGGTCAAGTAATTTTAAAACATGCTTGCATAAAATTGATGTGACAGTAATAAACGACTGTATCAGACTGGCAGCATCAAAGTGAGCACAGCGTATGATGTCAAATAAACTGGTTTTGAAAAGTTATCCGATTGTTTTCGGCAGCCTAAGTGGAGCATTTGAGCACAGGTAGAGTTTGCTAGTGCTGACATCCGATAGCTCTAGCTTGCACTGGAGCAACAAAAAAAAACACTGTCAAGAAAAACCGAGGCCTGAATGAATCTATGGCAAGCAGATTTAAACAAAATTTCACAATCTGTAAATTTGGGGACAGGATTAACCTTAACTCGAGCCTTGACTTGTCATAATTACATTTACAATCACTGAAAATTTCTTGCCAGACATCTAATTTGCAACTGTGATGATCTGAAATTAAAGGGAATGGCAGATATAAGCACTGTGGTTTTGCCCAGCACGATTTTACCCATGCAGGGAATCATGTCGATCAGAAACTGCGGGAGCTGACTGACAGGAGTCCACATGCATCTTTCAAGTGGGGGCGTCACGGGTCAGAGAGGAAAACGGCTGATAACAATGAAAAGTGACATGCGCTGAAAAACAGTTGGATCAACTGCTGGAGGCAAAGATGGGTGTTTGTTTTTTCTTATAAGATGATGTTACCTGTGCTCTGCTTTTGAAACACCTGCCGTGAGGTTTCACAGCAGACTTCACAATGGCCTCTAAATGACACAATAACAGCTTCATATTGTACACGAAACAAAGTGCAGACTACCTGAAGTCTGTGTAAAGTGACAATGAAACGTTCTTATAATTTAGACACACCACAGAGAAGATCTGAATTTTTTTTTAAGTATAGAAAATGAGGCTTCGGAGTGTGACAAACCAAGCCCTTGTCTCAGCTCTCAAATTCTGTGTGGATGTCCGCCAAATGTGTTGAAGTCACGACCTGCTTCCTTGTCAATCAAATTCCACTGCTAATTCCTGGAAAAAATGATGCTATGTGGATTTTTTTTTATTTCACAGCAGCAAAGTTATGAAAGGAAGAGGAGAGGAAAGGAAGAAGTAGAAAAACAAAATAGCTATAGAGGCAGCCACTCACGTGGTGCCATTTTGAAGTCAAACAACAACAAAAAACAAAATACCAAATAATGTGACAAAACAAAAAAGACAGTCATTCAATCTTAAAGGACAACCGACATCACTTTTTTGTTTCCTAACTGACATCAGAAAATCAAAAAATGAACCTGGAAGTGGCCAGTTTCAGAAGGTCCCCCCCTTGTTCGTGGTGTCACCCCAAGACGTCTTGCCTTGCTGGAGAATCAAAACAATGGCTTCAGATTCGGAAAATCTGCTTTCTTGTTACTCATCCAGTTATGAATATGATTCAAATAGTTCTGAAGAGGAAAGCATACATGTTTGCAATCAATTAAAGAATTTATTCCGTGCCATTTTGAGGCAATAGGGGGGGGGGATGTAGCACCAAAAAAGAGTCAGAAAATGGCGACAGAGCTCCGTGTAAGGAATTAATCAGCCCGTTTCCACAGGCTGATTAATGCCTTACACAGGCTGATTAATGCCTTACAGGCTGGTAATGCCTTAATGCTTTGTCGCCCTCTTCTGCCTCTTTTTGGTGCAACACGAAGTTTTCAGACCAAACAAGTACAGCAAAATGCATTGATGTGATGGAAAGACTGCTACAATGTGTCCTTTTTTCGGTCAGGGGCGTTCCTTCAGTGATGTAACGTGAGGACTCGTCATCAACTCAAAAACAAGACTGCCGGAATATTCAGCGCCAGTCTTAAAACATAAAATATAGCTATATGCAGTGGAATCTTTGTAAAATACGCTCAGTAGAAGTCATTTGAAGCCATTTTACAAATTATGGACACCACTTGTCCGGCGACGTCGGTTGTCCTTGAAGCACTTTCTGCACCCTCTTTGTTGTATGAAGCAGTTCTAGATGAAAGAGGAGAGGATCAAAGCGTCCTTTTCACCAGTGGATCAGGGACGTCAGGGTGTACACGTCTGCTACTAGCTAAATGTTGATAGCAAACGCGCAGCTGTAGCATCCATTGATGAACACAGATTGTCTCACATCTTCTGTCACACGTAAATCCGCTTCAATTCCAAGTCGTGACAGTTCCACATACGTATCGGCACTCTGCGATGACGCTCCTTTCTTCTCATCGCGGGCTCCTCAAGCCATGTATCCACCAGCCGCAGACTATCCAACAGCACCGACCTTGGACATCTTGAAACATTTGACGGGTGAAATTTATCCCACTCAGGCATTGTAGGATTTTTTGCGAGCTCCGACGAGACACTGAGGAGGCCGTTTCAACACAAAGCGCCTGTTCACATGTCGGACTCTGTGAGATGGGTACTTGTGGCTAAATTGGTCAATCCAACAGAATACACGAAGATGGGGTGGAGGCATTGCTAACTATAGCTAATCGCACACTGCGATTATGCGGGAATGATCATGTATAAAGATATTTAATGTAATTTTTCAGAAAGTTCTAAAATAATTTCACAGGATTTTCAAAAGGGCATGAATTGGGCTTTCCCAAAGTTCAATCTGTGTACAAAACAAAGTAGAGCCACAAAGAGACGTACGTCGTAATGTTGCGTGGCACTTGTTTTTCTGTCAGCTACCTTAAAGAATAAGCACATACAAGCAAAGTAAAGCAGGCTCCATCTCGCATTTGTCGACCAAAACAAGGACACAAGAAAGAAAGTGTCAACTCTAATTCTTCACACCAAATTTTTTTTGGTTCTGTATGGCATTGAGCTGCCACCACCTTCTATTCTACCTGCTGATTCCCATGTCGGGGTTGTTTTTGATCCAACTCCACTAGCTTCAGGTTACATCTGCAGGCGTAATCGTTTGTGTCAGCAGACACTTCCTCAACTTGCTCACCTCCTTCTTTGCCGTATTTATCACAATCTACTCGGGCAGCTCAGCAGTACACCAAAATGGACTGGATGAGTCATGGTGGGTTCACAAACTCAAACAATGGCACCGTCCGGAAAGAGAGCGCATGGAGACAAATGCATGTGTGTTGCAGATAGCCATCGCCTTCCGTGTCTCTTTGTAGATGACTCGCGCTCTGTGGCCGAAAGCAGCAGCAGTCAGACACAAACACAGCCAACTGGGACCAAAGTTGTCATCTCAAAATGGCAAAAATCAATAGTGCCCAAAAGCGATTGCTGTGACCTAAGCACATGTGGAGTTGGAGCTGCCACGGAAACAGCAAGGCCCAGGAAGCCACACAAAAGGCGGTTAAATAAGGTAGAATTTGATCAAGAGGGGATTTGGATCATACAGTCAAAATAACTTCTATTTGGTCAAACTTTGTTACATTATCGCCTGGGAAGAAGAAGTACAAAAAGCCAAAATTCCGATGCACGCGATTAAGTCACGTCAATGGCCGTAATCACAACAATCAGAAAATGCTTGACAAAGGTTGTTGGATTATTTTTATCGTTCGCCCTTGGTTCATTGCTTCGATGGGTGTAGATGGAGATCGATGGTTAAATCATCAGGGAGCCAGGTCTTGAACAGAAAGTTGATTTAATTGGGAGAGCTCGGAGACATCGCGGTGTGGACGGAGGAGCGAGCAAGGCAAGAGAGAGAGAGAGACGAACGAGCTGCAGGAGTATTTATGCGACGCATAGTAATGACGCGACAGGATGTGACACAATGAAAATGCGACATCGTGTAAAGGAAGGCAGGATATGACGTATGAGGAAGTTCAAAATGTAAACAAAGACTACGGAGCGATGTTTAGAGATGTTTGTATGGCGAATTATCCCAACAAAGGTACTAAGTGATCAACCCCGACCCCAACTACTCTTCCACACACACACACACACACACACACACACACACACACACACACACACACACACACACACACACACACACACACACACACACACACACACACACACACACACACACACACACACACACACACACACACACACACACACACACACACACACACACACACGCACACGCACACGCACACATGCACACGCACAGTATTCGGCTAAGAAAAAGTCACAGTACAGACGCTCCCCACCTTAGGAACGAGATTCGTTCGTAAGTTGCTTCAGTGCTATACAGTAAAGTCTCGTTATATCGATATTCAAGGGAGTCCGAAAAAATATCGATATAACCGGGACTATCGATATATCCGATCCTGCGCCGAACTGCATTAAACAAAAGCCGCCAAAAGAGGGCAGCCAAGCGCCATATAAGAAACGGAGCTGGCCATTAGCTCCCTTTTTTTTGGGTGAGAGATGTTCCCCCAATGTTGCCTCAAAATGGCACATATAATTCTTTAATGATTGTAAACATGTATGCTTTAATCTTCAGAACTACAGTGTATTTGAAACATATTCATAACTGGATGTGTAACAAGAAAGCATATTATCCGAATCTGAAGCCATTGTTTGGATTCACAAGCAATGCAAGACGTCTTTGCGTGAAGTCATTTTTATTTGCATTTGAATAAAAAGTGACATCGGCTGTCCTTTAATACACAGTATGGAATGTTAATAATTTTCTAAATCATCGCGCTTCAGCAGACAAAACAAGAAACATTGTTGCAAAAAACGATTGCATTCATATACAGTACAGTGGGCATGTACATAACACAACAGGGAAACTGCAACGCTTACATCTTACTGTATTATGTATACAATTTAAAAAAAGTCATCAATCTTCTTCTGCTTCCCATTTTTACCTTTTAACACAAACACTTCAATCTCGTCTGCTACACACGAGCTAGCGTCTGAAAATGAAAATGGATCTGCTACACGGGTGCTGGGCACGTAACCAAGTCACCTGACCAAGTCGACCAATGGCGCGACTGATGGCGTGACACGTAACCAAGACACGTGACCGAGTTGACCAAGTTGACCAATGGCGCGACCGATGGCGTGTCACGTGACAAAGTCACACGGCCAAGTCGACCAATAGCGCGACCGATGGCGGCTCATGTGACCAAGTCGACCAATGGCGCGACCGATGGCGGCTCACGTAACAAGACACGTGACCAAGTTGACCAATGGCGCGACGGATATATCGATATAAACAACAAAAATGGCCGGCGGGGGATGAAAAGGAGCACCGTAATAACCGGATTATCGTTATGACCGGGTATGGTACTAAACGGTACTAATTATACATAAAAAGACTAGAAATGTGCAAGGGAAATGAAAATAGTATCGTAACAAGCGGTACTATCGATATAACCGATATCGATATAACGAGACTTTACTGTATTTTGTATGCAATGTATGTTTAAGCCAGAAACATAACCTGGAAGTATAAAACACAGATAATCTAACAGTCGTAAAGTAAATTCACATCTACTGTAGTATGACAACATATATCCTTGGGTCTTCAGTACGCTATTACTGAAGCTGCTGGCACGTACTTACTGAATTATATGCCAGCTGCCATGACCTTTTGTTATGCATCGCGTCCTCCTGGAGCGTCAACTGGGAAGAGGGATTTCCTAACCGCCCACATACTCAACACAGCCAATCGTAAGCGAGCTCGGCGGATCAGGTCAACCTGAACTGGTTGGCAACACTTCAGCATAACCGGGCGCTGATTGGTCAGCCTTGGTGTCCATCGCGTAAACACCCCGCCCTTGAAACCTCCAACGTGTCTGTGTGTGAGCGTGAAGCACAGTAGTTTGCTGATTAACAGCAGGTGTATAAGATGGAGGGATAGCTCTCCTCTTCCACCTGCCGGAGAAACACAATGACTGGCCAATGGGTTTTACATTTGACACCTATGCTCACATGTTTGTGTTTAGTAAAGGTAATTTATTAATGTTTAGTCCTCGATCAAGCTCACCAAAGTCAGGATTTTTAGCATTGATCCTCATATTCCACACCGACTTATTATCTGTCAATCTCTGGTCAATCTTGACTTTATCTGTTGACTCTGATTGTTAGAAGCTGCTGAACATAGTCAAATGGAGTGAAATGGAGAAGACAGGGAAGAGCGGGAAGCGGTGCTGTCGGAGGGTGATGGTCCACTGCCTGGCTGACAAACAGAGGGTCCCTCAAGTCAGGAAACCGGGGGGCGGGTGGAGTGAAAAGGAAGGCTTGGGAAGCGGGGGTTGACGTGGGCAGTCAACCCCGGCAGCCTCCACCTCCTAGCAGAAAATCTATGCCTGCTTTTTTAGTATTCTACTCGTCTCTGGCGAAGACTGCAGAAGCTGAGCTGATCAAGTGGTCTACTAGTGAGACCCCAAATTGTCGTGCAGGTGCGATGCTAGCAGGAATGCTCCCCCTTACTTCTGAGGGCCGCGCTGAGCTGACAGGATGCTCAAAGCGCCCAGCCTTAAGAACAGAGGTATAGGTTTTGATTCTGGCTATGAGTTTGCATGCCCAGAGCCTGCGAGGATTTTCTCAAGGGAAAAATATAAAATTTCACACCATGTACACTGTCATTCCCAAATTTACTCTGGAATTGAAAAATGTGACGTGGAGTGCCATTTCCGAATATGTCCAGGTTTTGTTTTTTTTCTTACGGGGGTGCCGATAAAGCGCCGGTCAGACCTGGCAATGACTTTTCCCTTCCACAAGAGTGCAGCATTTCCGTTTTTTCCATGTTAGCGCTTTGTTACAGCTTCAGCTGTTGTATGTATGTATTGCATTGCATTGTATTTTGGATGGCCAACCTCATTTCAAGCTCATATAACTCCCCCTAACCCTAGCCCTAACCCAAACCCTAATTTTGGTCCCATATAATTTAAGAATTACATCTTTTTTTCTGACGAATGAAGAGAGATTAAGGTTTCTTACGCTCCATTGAATGTTTATGCAGTCCTAAAACTCAAAAATCTATGGGTCCTGCAATTTGAGTGAAAATGACAAAAACCCTGGCACTGGAGTGGGCAAATCTTTGCACATCTGGCAGTAAATGAGTTAATTAAAAACCACAACAAATAAACATATGTATTCCATTACTTCTTGTTATCAATTTATAGTCATGAATTATCCGACAAATGCCAGTGTTATTAATCAATCGTCTGTCTTTGCAATCTCCATTGCTATTAGCCTGGGCCACCATGACCACTAAATCACAAACAAACAAAGCCTTACAAACAAAGCCTTGTTGTCTTCTTCCCAAGCAGCCCGTGCTGCTGTCACCTTGAGCCCGCCTCGTCATGCCTGCGTGCTTGCTGGAAAGGTCACAGCTTGTAGTTCATGTCGTGAGCTGTCACTCTTCCCTCTCCCGTTCCGTGCGTCCGCTTGTCTTGTCTCTGTCAGACGTTTCAACCCTCGGCTTCCGAGCACAGATCTAAGATGCAATCCTTGCCTGGCTTTGAAGGTTAAGAATGAGAAAAGCGATCCCAGTCCTGAACGGGTGGGAGGCTTTCAGTGTCTGAGCATTATCTGATGTGCAGATGCGCAGACAGAGAGAGCAGAGATAAATCCATCAAGACGGTTCTGCTGAGAGCACACCAAGTCTACGAGTGTTGTAGCCTGTTGCAATAAGAGCAGTCTATGGCTAATTGCTAAGCGGTTCCACTACCCGAGGACAACAAAGTAAAAAAACTTGAAGCATCATAGCAACATCAGGAAATCCCAATCTATTTATCTCACGCTCAATCAATATGTATTGTATTGTATAAAATGGTCCAGTCTACATAAATAATGTATCCATGCATTGTATAATACGCTTTACCCTCACAAGGGTCTGTTGGAACCTATACTAGCCATCTTCGGGCATTAGGCAAAGGTCAACCATGTCAGAGTTTGCAAGGTGGGGGTGTTTATGGACGCCAAAATTGCAGGCAGGAAGGAGGAACAAGGTGTATTTGTCAAATCATATTAAATAAAGTCAACAAGAACAAAAGCTCAAACAACAAAGTCATCAGAACAAAAAGGTCCAAAGTAGCAAACAAAACCATGAATAAAATATGACAAGATAAAACAAACCAGACAGAGTGGACCAAACAGTGACCGGACACTGAATGGTCATGCCAGGAGTCTTTTTAACTGCCACTGATTAAAATGATCAACACCTGTGCAGCTGCAGGGAAGGCCCTACAGTGCCACCTGTTGGTTGCAAACCGAAACGTGACAACCCTGAACTAGTTGACAGCAAATCACAGGGCTCACGTAGACCAAACACCCAATTAACCTTCTATGCACACACAAAAAAACACGCATTTACTGAGACAAACCTGCAAGCCCCACACAGCACTGCCCAAGCCAGAATCAAAACCTGCACCTCTGCACTGTAAGTCGGATGGGCTAACCGGCGTTCATTGTAGAATTGTGTTCTTCATGTTTCTGTTTGTTGTTTGGACAGAGTGTCCTATTTGAACGATATGGCAGGTTTACATATTGGAGTCACATTGGCAGAGACTGCGTCCCATTCACATGTTGTGTTGGAACCGTCACTTGTGTAGTGTAAACCCAGCCTTCAATTCGACAACATAACACAATCAAATGTTGTTTCTTGAAAATGTTTGAGGAGAAAAAAGAGGGAGTCAACACAGGTGTAGTACTTGAGCTGTCGAGGAGGTGAGAGGTAATCATGGCAAACTTTAATCAGTTTTGATCAATTATTCATGATCAGAGGCCTAACGGGCGAATTTCTAAAATGTGATCCACCCCTCTTCTCTCTTTGTCTCCCCCGTTACCCCCCCCCCCCCCCCCCCCGACTGTCAGTCCTATATGAATTATTCAGACTGCATTTACACAAAGAAGTCCATTTCTGATGTCTAATCAGTCAGTCAGAAACATTATGCAGTGGAGAATATCAGGAAGAATTGAGGGAATTCTTTCCACCACAAAACAAAGCTCTAAAGCAAAGATATGACCAAAAATATACAGTGTAGGAAAAAAATACAATTATTTGGGAAACATCGTTGTTTCTTCTTGAAACTTGACACATGGCGAATGTCATAGCATTTCATTTGAAAGGCGCCCTCCTCCACACTTTCCTTCTTACTAAGCCGGTATGCACACTTGGTCTGGATTAAAAAAAAAAACTGAATATGGCGCAAGGTTTACTTTGTGAAACTCACCCACTCATTCATTTTCATCCGCTTATCCAGTACAAGGTCACTCACTGAGGGCATGGAGGAAGGCCCAAAGAAAATGGAGAGTGACTTTTTGGGCCGGTTTCTGTCTTTGTATTCTCTGTATTCTGTATTTAAAAAGCTGGACCAGTCTGCATTATTGTAGGAAATACAATTCCAGTGTCTATGAGTGAGAACGAAACCCCGACAACGTGGGGTTGTCTCCTGGATCACCAAGACCAAGTGTGGATGAGATCAAGAGTAAATCTTCTGACAGAAAAAGACAATTTTTAACACCACATTTTGCTTGATTAACCTCTTCCCCGACAGAATCAAGTATACACGTTTTCAGACTTATTTCAGTCGTGGACGTGTTTTCTTGTCAAAAAGCTTACCTTCTAAAACCAGCTACATCCGTATATACACGTCAATATTAAATCATTGTCAGCTATTCTGCTTGTGAAATGAGTATTTTCGCCAGAGGGTAGAGTTGTGGGATTTAAAATAAATTGTTAAGAGATTTGCTCCTACAGCCGTTGTTGTCGTAATGGTGTTGTTCGCATCCATATTTGCATTTATTGTTTTGGATGGCATTTTCAAGTGTTACACCCCAAATATCTCACACAACGGATGATTGTGAATACAGACGCTCCTCAACTTACGAATGAGATACGTTCCAAGCGGTCGTTCGTAAGGTGAATTTGATCGTAAGTTGCTTCAGTGCTATATTTTGTCTGGAATGTATGTTTAAGTCGACTGAACGGGGAAGGATAAAACACAGACGCTCTAACAGTCGTAAAATAAATTCACACCTACTGTAGTACGACGACAGATCCTTGGGTCTTCAGGAAGCTATTACTGAAGCTGCCATTACTTTTTGTAATGCATCGCGTTACCCTGGAGCGTCAGAATTTCCTTCCCGCCCACATAATCTACACAACCAATTGTAAACGAGCTCGGCGAATCAGGGCCTGAACACATTGCAACAATTCAGCATAGCCGGGCGCTGATTGGTCAGCCTTGGTGTCCGTCGCCTAAACAGCCCTCGAACCCGCCAATGTGTCTGTGTGCGTGCGTGTGCGTGAAGCACAGTAGCAGGAAAACGCTAACAAGCTCGGCCAAAAAAAGGCGCGAAATCCAAAATATAATTTACAGCATCTCTGGCCAAACATTTTTCAACATACAGTACCCACAAAAATGTTTGTATGTACCGTTATTCGTAACTCGAATGTTTGTAAGCTGGGGAGTGTCGTTATGCACCTTCCCTCAGAAGCTTGAAAACTTCTGATTTGCAAGTTCATCGGACAATGAGTATTTCTCGATAAGTGAATATGAGGAGGTGGGGGTCTCGCAGAGAGCTTGGAGAATTCTAGAGTTGTCAGAGGAGCGTATTCTTTCACAGGAAATCATGGAATAACGATTGATGAAATCCCAGCAGAACTGAGTCCATTTGAATTTTTCAGTCTTTTTATTGATAAAAGGATTGTATGAGTTGAGACTAATCATTTTGCTGAACAAACTGGGCAAGATTTACAAACTGTTTTCATGGCCAGCATTAACGATACCATATAAAACATAAATTAAAAAAATGTCTGAAAAAGGAACGTTTTTCACCATAAGATTGTTGGGGAAAAGGTTAACCGTCATAAACAATGCTGCCTTATAAATGGTTGTCGACTTCCGGGAGAGTCAAGGAGGAGAAGGTGAACTGGGGAGCAAACTGCAACGAGCAGTGAGATGGAAGTAGCTACAAAACAATGTCCAACTCAATGCTAATGAACGTACAAGAAAGTGTCGCTGTGGCAGAGTTGGTAAATAAACTGATGGTTGGTAAAAGCAAATGTTGGCTCCCTTGGCTGCAACATCTATCAAATGACCTTTGAATGTTGTTTTATTCTTTAAAGATTCTTCTTCACCTGGCCACCCGTTGGTGTCTTTTCCTCCACAGACGGATTTGTGAGACAAACTCTTTATCGAAACGATCCCTCTGGCGTTTTCAGCTTACTTCATCTCACCATCCAGCTTCCTCCGTCCAAAGTGTCTCCAAGCCACTTTGTTTTCACTTGAGACTCACAATATGTGCAAGCTTTCATCTTAACTCTATTTGCTGTGACAGAGAAAAGCAGACGGGCAGCATGGCCTGGGCGTCAATCTCATGATCAGGTTATGTGGCCCTATTTGTTGCCCCCGGATGTTTTTTTTTCTCCAAGTCAGGAAGACTCGATACCTCTGCTGGCTTGTGAACAACAACGTTAACGACATTGAATGGAATGTGTGCAGCTTTTCGGGTAAATGAACTGAGAGACAGCATAAGAATGATTTACTGTATACAGTGAGACCTCAACTTACAAACACCTTATCTTACAAACTTTTCGTCTTACAAAGGTCAAATTTATGAAAATTAAACCTTATAATAAGCACTATTTTCATAATACACACCCACCACGGGTGGCGGAGTGATCTTCGGCGGAAGCACACGACCGAACAGCACCAGAGGTTGAGTTACCAACAGTCCTTAAGGTGACTCTCGTTCCATAAGCCATCAACGACCATCAAAAAGGTAAATAAAACTTTATTTTACAGCACAGTTTATTTCTTTAATTACAGTCCTCATGTAATGCGCCTCTCTTTCCAAACAGCAATTCCCTTTGACCTTCGACCTCCAACGCCATTCCATCAAGCCATCAATGACCATCACAAATGTAAATAAAGTGACTTGATGATACAATGCAGTGTATTTCTTTCATTACAATACAATAGCACATTTATTGTACATAGAATAAGGTATGTTGTGTGTAGTTTTAAGGCTTATTTAGTTGAAAAGTAAATTTTATGGAAACCCGGGAACGGATTATTCCCATTTTAATGGTTTCCTATGGGAATTTTGTTTTAGATACATACTTTTCGCCTTACACACTCTGTCTGGGAACCAATTAAGTTCATAAATTGAGGTCTCACTGTATATGCAATTGTCTTTGATAGTGGTCTTTCTCGGACACACCGAAAGGGTCAGTCTCAGCATAGTGCAAGGACAAAAGAGGCAGAGGGATGAGAAGGGCAAGCGAAAGGTAGATCAATAGACAGCAAGAAAATGAGAAACTGTAATTCTCACTCGGCACAATTTATCATGCCAGTCCCGACGGCCGGCAACCATAACTCACCAAAGAATCACATTGTAGAATTCAGAGGGATTTTTCATGTCCTCCGTTCAGTCAACATTTATCCGTGATGACTCAAGTTCACTTTTTGTGGATGTAGTTTCTGCCAATGACCAGTGGTGGGCCATCAGGGCCTGCAAGGCCTGCTTTCAGATTCAGAATCAGAAAACCTTTATTCGTCCCTCAATGGGGAAATTTGCAGTCCACAGCAGCAATTTGAAAGGGGGATGAGGCAGGGGGCTGAAAGGATAGAAAACAAGATATTCTAAGCATAGTAAAATAAAAATATCAACTGTATACTGTAAATGCGCAAAACCGTTTCATATAAAAAACTGCACGTGCATGTGTCAAGAAAGGCATATTGATATAGGTAGCTGTATATGCTGGCCTAAAAATATCTGAATCACAGACTTATGTTGATTATATTTTGTCCATAAATTCTCATGAAATAATTCAAAATTTTCTCAGATTCCTTTCATTGCTTTTCTCCTGTTGTGCTGCTTTCAGATGTATCTTTTCGTGTTGAAGCATTTAACCATTCACATTTCAGCCATCATTTGTAACCTGGGTCAGAAATGTACCTGGATGCCTTTACAATCAGTTCTGCGGGCCCTGACGCATTAAATGCGGCGTCAATGACTCTGTTGCTTTAATCACGACGTCAGAGTTTTTGCAAACTATGATTGGCTAGTCACCAGTCAATCATATATAGTATCACTTGCCGCTGAGTAATAAGAGCATACTGGCCAGAGCTAGCAAACCGTATCTGTAGCAAGCTGTGTAAGCAAATATATTGTTGTGTTGATTTAATTGTGGTATTGTCAATCCACAATAGCTGAAGGAGTAGAAGAAAGGGATTTAGTTGCAGATTCACTGTCAAAACCATTTTCAAGAAGGAAAAAATGGACATAATTTTCTACTTTCATTCCTTTCATCACTTTGCTGCTGTGAAATGTAAATTTCTCCACTGTGAGACTAATAAAGGCATATCCAATCCAATCCAATAATTAACTCATTCACTGCCATTAATGAATTTATTCAGGAATTGAAAATATGATGTAGAGCACCATTCCTGAATTTGTTTGTTTTTTTCATGCGTTGGGTGCCGATAAAGCTCTGGCCATAGCCTCTGGCAATGTTTTTTTTCTTTTCCAGAAGGGAGCAGAATTTCTCTTTTTCCATCTTAGAGCTTTGTGCCATCTTCAGCTGTTGTTCAAGCGCTATATAAACCAATATGTATGTATTGCATTGTATTTTGGACAGCCGCCTCCATTTCACGCCCATATAACTCCAGACCCATATAATTTAGGAATTAACTCTTTTTCTGATGAAAGAAGAGAGTCTAAGGTTTCTTATGCTGCATTGGATATGGGTTAATTCAGACGTAGCACTACTGAAGGCCCCTGGGTGATATGCATGGCTCGCCACTGCCAATGACAGTGTCACAGTATGACTTATTTTACAACGCAGAACTCCCGAAGTTGTCGTCATGTGTCAACGTGACTTATTACTCATGACCACTCACCCTATCTGAAAATTGTTATTTTAAAACTATATTACATGATGATAATAATCATCAGTTCAATGAATTGGCTACCACAATTTGGGAGAAGGACTGATGCACGCTGTTGTTTATTTATAAATGAAACACGACGGCATCCACCATGCATGTCCACAGAGCTCAGAATCTATCGATCCTATTCCCTAAAGTCGCCAGCTACTATTCATACCGAAGAATATATTCAAAATAAGGGCACACTCGAGGCCCACTGCAACCACAACACGTGTCTAAGTGTGTCGAGCTGGGACGACCATTCATTCTTGTCTCGTTGCTGTCAGAGGAGCCTCGTGCACGCCAGATAAGCGCTCTGCACGCTGGGTCGCCATCTGAGTGATCAAAATCTTTGATGGTCTGAATGGAAGAGCAGATTGATTTTTATGACTTGTGACTTTGTGCTTTCCGTGAAAACTGTTGGGCAATTCTAGACCCAATACATACCGTTTATAAAATGAACGGCAAGAGCACTTTGACAAGGGCCCGCACGTTCCTGCTGCGTACCACTTGTCAACCTATCCTTCCGTGAAGTTGCCTTTTGTCTGCGTCTGATCACCTGTACACTGTGTGTTCATGCCATAGCGGAGCACAATTTTTTATTACCGCCAGTTGACTCCAAAAGTCCTTGCTCGCTTCTGTTCTGCTTTCTAACACCATTTATTCAGCATCAATGCTTTTTTTTCCTCCCGCGCGGAGGCTCTCTGCTTTTTCTGCTCCGAATCAGGGACGGCAAATAAGCCGTAATGGAAGTGAGCAGAGGGAGTGAGGACGGGGAATCAGCCAACATCTTTCTGTCATCACTTTGGAAGGTGGTGACCCCAAAGCAAGGTGGCACAGAGCTGCTAAATTATTCAAACTGCGTCTCAAGACCAGCATCTCAGGAGGAGACGGACCCAGGATTGTTGTGAGTGGACGGACCGACATTTTCCCATGAAAATCGCGTGCCCCCAACCCCACACCGCACCGTAACACACCAAGTAGCACGTTTAATCTGACTCGGAAAGTGGAATTCGAAAAGAGTACTGTATTTTCCGGTGTATAAAGAACATCCAAAAGCCATCATATTCTTCAATTGATGACACTGCGCCTTATACACCGGTGTGCCTTACACGTGAAGTCACATTGAGCCACAACAGGTCGCACAACTACTGTCAGCAGCCACCGACTCCATTTTTCCATCGTAGAAGAATTAGTGCATAACCTCAGCCTCTATTATAGCACCTTATGAAGTGCTGTGCCTCGTATTTGAAAACGTTTATAGATTAATAGATTATACTTGGAAAACGTTTTCATCCATTGAAGGTGCGCCTTATACAAGGAAAACAGTTTGAAAATTCACCATTGATTGGGGGTGCGTCTTATACTCCAAAGCGCCTTATACACCGGAAAATACGGTACATTAAAAGCCTGCATTATGAAGTGCGCTATGATAGCACAAAGAAAAAAAAACACACCAAACTTTTAGCTCTCAGCAGCAGGCCCAATTAAAAATACAAATGTTGCCATGCAATCAATAAAAAGCCAATAACATTGAAATACGCTAGTCAATGAAACATACACACGTCGACAAACACAAAGAATGTAATGCGCACAACAAGAAAAAAAGTAAAAAGCAAACACATACAATATATCAGAGAGAGCTGAACCTTTTCCTCTCATTACTGCATTCAGAATAATCGAGGCATGCAAGGGCCACGATGATATTTTTCACCTTTCGACCAGGGATCGACAATAAATTCGTGCATCTGTGTCAAGTATTTACAAATTAGTTTTATATAGACTGTTATTATTAATGAAAGAAGAAGCTAGGTGTTGAAGTAAACATTCAATAATGTTTTTGAGGATTTTTGAGTGCTGGTGCTCAAGAATAGCCCTTTGCTGTGGGAGTATGGGGTACCTGATATGGGCCATTTTTACCCTGTGTCTTATTTTCCTTTCAGCTTTTCCCTTCAGGGGTCGCCAAAGCGAATCAGTGTCCTCTATCTCACCCTGTGCACCCTCTTTTCTCACATCAGATACCTTCATGTCCTCTTTGACAACATCTATAAACCTCCTTTTCGGTCTTCTTCTCGGTCTCCTGCCTGGCAGTTCAAGGCTGGCAGTCTCTCGTCTGGACATGTCCAAACTATCGCAGTCTGGCCTCTCTGACTTTCTCTCCAAAACCTCTAATACGAGTTGTCCCTCTGATATACTCATTCCTGGTACTATCCAATCTGGTCACGCCCAAGAAAAAACTCAACATCTTCATTTTTGTTACCTCCAGCTCTGCCTCCTGTCATTTCTTCACCCTACCCTGTGCGAACATTGGAATTATTTCCAATACGTTTTGGACTTTGCCAAAAGTACAATTTGTCATTGATTATGTTCAGGAGCTTTTTGGACAGATTTTTAGCTGCAGGCTTTGAGGTTGTCCAGTTTGATGGCAGCAGTATTACGTCAGTACAGCAGGTGTCTTTCAATCTGCACTCTTGCTGGAGCCGTTTGCTACCGAACGCAAAGTTCTGAGACTACGGTCCTCGATTGGAAAAGGCCGGCATTTCCTCTTTGAGATAAGAATAAATTCATGTTCCAAACGGAGGAGTTCAAAGTGTCTTGGAGTTGATGGGTGATTTGACGGGCCGATTGCAGCCTCTGCAGTGACGCCGCATTGGTCGGCCGAGCTGAATGGCGAAGCTCTTGATTTAGTGATAAACCTATGATCCCACCCTAACCTCTTGTCACTAGTTGGAGGTCATGGCTAAAAGCACACGGTGGCAGATAGAAGCGGTGAAAGGAGTTTCCTCCACGGGATGTTTGGGCTCTCCTTCAGAGACAGGTAGCTGAGCTCGGTGCACTGAGATGGGGTGTTCTTGCACATCAAGAGGAGCCAGATGAGGCGGCTGGGTCTTCTGGTCAGGATTTGGTCTGTGTGCCTTCCTGTTGAGGTTTTGCCACCAGGATACATGTGAGATCACCTCTCGGTTGCCCTGGTAACGCCCCAGGATTTGTGACCATCACATCTGATGCTGCTTTTAACTGACTTTTGAGGCGTAGGCTGCATAGATTCCAGAATATTTTTGTTGAACTACATTGTGTAATTGCGACTCTTTACCCAAGTTGTTTCTGTGTTCCAATATTTGAATTACATTTGTAGCGCAGCAATTGTGTAATAAATGCACCTACATCGAATATCACGCCAGTAGGAATGAGAAAATGCTTTGCTAAGCTGGACTGTCATCTATGTGAGCTATGAGACTGGAGGTAGTGTGCAGGGGATAAACGGCTCTGTTAGAAAGAGGAGGAGGAGGAGGTGGTGAACAACACAGCTCGAGGGAGGGAGGGAAACATGTAGGGAACGATGCAGAGGGTGGAGACTTGGACATATGACAAATTGTGATTAATATATGTGGTTCAGGAAAGCAGTATGGGTGCTTGTTATTAATAGAGTGGATTACAATGGCTGTGCACCTCAATCTAAACATGCCACTCTGCATCAAGCCTCATAACCAGAACTTAATGGAACAGTACAGCACCAGGATGTACAAGTGCTGCTTGCAAATGTACACTTACTGTGAAGTCAGACAGAAAAGAGTGTACAGCAGCAAGACATTATATTATATATACTATATTATCTCCTGCTTCGATTGAAAGTCCAGTTTAGAAAATTCTTGCTGTCACTAATTCTGTTATTCTGCAGCCGAGGAGTCGCAAGAAGAATCTGTAATCACCAGCGCCCCCTGTCATGAGGCAGGAGAACTGTGTGCCTCACCTATGAACACAGTTTTGACAAAACTAAAATAAAATAAACACTGTAGTACAGTGTTTATAATGTACAATGACTGTACATTATATACACCAGCTAAACTGTAGAAATGTAGTTAATATACTAAAAGCTTTTGAATACTTTAATAGCGATATGCAGAGGGACAGCAATGCAGTCTCACTGCAGAGAAAGACAGCACAGTTAGCATAGTGATTGCGCAATCCATGGCCGGCTGCTGCTTCACTGCTCGTCTCTACTTAGTATTTGAACGGTAAATGTGAAAATTCAGCGATTTTGAAAAAAAAAAAATCAAAAAATGGTGAAGTTAAATGGAAAAGAATGTTAAAGTAAAAATCACAAAATAAATATAACCGTTTAATTAATTTTGTCATTTGATATTTCCATGATGACAGGTGAGGCACAGCCTCACCTGCCTCCCCTGACTGCACATGACTGCTTTTATCATTTGCATGATGAATCCTTCGTCGCTGATGAGTGACGAAAATTGTGAGTTTTCTCCCTGCCATAGCTTCTCCTGGGCTGCAGTGCGGTGACCTTCGCTTGCCGCTTGCTTTCATCTTCACTTGCGTCTCAGGTAAGTGAGAAGCATGTTCTATTGCCTTGAGATTTTCTGTTTTTATTTCATCTTTATTTCCCCAGGTAAACTGATTGAGAAGAGTTTCTCATTTGCCATGCCAACCTGGCAGCAAACAAAGTCAAGCACAGCACGCTCACAGCAACAAATTGCCAAGTGTGACATCGTTACAAAACACATTGTATTAGAGTACACGGTGAACGGAAACTTCAAAAGAGGTGGAAAACATGGTGCGGCAATCATGTAAATAATAAAGTAATAATAATAATTAAATAATGATATTGGGATGACTAAGGTGAGATTCTTATTTGTTGCAGAGTGCTCCGTTATTGTTTGGGATGATAAATTGAAAAGAAGATCGCCCAAAAGTATTGCAGACTTTGGGGAAAAACAATGCGATTGATAAAACTACTGAAATAGAAAGCGTATGTAGTGAGTGGTATGCATGGTGAGCGAACTGTTGGTTTAACAGGAAATAATTTAATCGAATTAATAATTGAGGACTTGCACACTGCAAGAATGAAGACATGGGCGTGGAAAATTCTACTGGACATTCCACACACTGCCCACCACCTTTTCCAGCTCCTCGTCTCATGCAGGTGCTACCGATCCATGCGCACCAAATCCAGCAGACATTTATACAGCTTCTGGCCATTAACTCTCAAACTGTATATAAAATAGCAAATTCCTCTTTTTTTTATTAATGCCAATCAGAAATGTACAACAACAGTCATCTCACGTGTTCTTGTGTGTGCCAGACAATATATTTCAAAGCACAGATTTAACATGAACATGCTTCCAACGGTTAGCAATGACATAAAGAAACTGATTGGAAACTTTTACAAGTAAAAAAAAAAAAAAAAGAGTGTTTTTCGAATAATTGATTTTGAACTGCCAGTATCATCTCAAACACACGAAAAATCCTACTGGACCCTCAGCACCCTGCCCACCACCTTTTCCAGCTACTCCCCTCAGGCAGGCGCTACTGATGCATGCGCACCAAATCCAGCAGTCATTTAAACAGCTTCTTCCCCCGTCGCCATTAACTCTCTAAATAGTCACCGAAATCGAACTATAGAGTGCCTCTTTGTATTTTTGTACAATCCCGTGGAACAGCACTGTCTGTTTGATTCACTGACTGCTTGATACTTTGCACATTGTCGCACAGTTATTCCTGAGAGGTAGCACTTACGCTAAGGAATTAGTGTAAGTGATTAGCCTTTATTAGAGTCCGCCATACTTAATTTGCCATGTCTTTTATTATCATGATACTAGTGCAGCGTGTTCTACAGGAAACAAATTCCTTGTGTTCTACATACGTTGCCAATAAAGATGATTCTGATTCTGACTGTGTGAATCAAGATATATTCCGGTATAAAGAATTGAATCAGGTTTTAACGTGAGACGAATGGTGTCCCATCTCTTCAGTAAGAGCTCAGTTCATTTGCCGCTTATCCAGACAAGAGCAGCACTAGTATATTTCCCCCTGTGTACCCTTCCTGCAGATTATGTGATATTAGACTGACCCCGTAATGCCACTTCGCCTCCCATGCTGTTTCTCAATTGATTCCCAAGATTTCTATCTACATACAGCAGCAAAGAAGAACAGTTTGATGGTAAGATTCCTGTCAGCGTAAACGATAGAACATGTGAACGGTGCCAAGTCGGACAGTGACAGCCTTGTGGTGGTGATGTGCCTCCCTGGCATACTGCGTCTTCATCCATCAGAGCTGATGATCAATGTGACTCGCTCCTTCTTATTACATGATGGACAAATGCACCCGCATCGGACAAGTCAACCCCTCAACGGAGGCCATTCGTCTGCCTGCTTGCAAGAAACAATGGATTTATTTTGTGCAAGGCGATTCCTAAACGTTATGCATTAAAAGCGTGGAGTTATTTAATGTTGCTGTGGTTGGGGGGATTTGAAGAATTAGTATCGGAAAGCTTGCGGACTACGCGGCTGAACCAGAGGAGAAATAAAATGTGACTAATGTGGCCATAAATAAGTTTCTCGTTCTCGTCTTATATGTTTACACCGAGTGTAGAGTAGCCAGAACAAAAATGATGCATCTGCACAAAAGACAGAGATTTACTCTGTGTATCTTAATCGGTGAAATTCATCACTAAACGGGGTAACAACTCAGGAGGGCCACTGCTTAGTCTCCTGTGACTCCGTGTTTGGTTTATGGGGCCAACCGAGTCCCGTGCAGCGGCCTCATAATAAAGCAATAGCAGCGAAGCATTGTGCCAACACAATGAATATAAGAGAAATGAAGTCAGAGGGAGGAAGGAGCAGAAAGGGAGACAGACGGTTGAGAGACATACACATATTTCAATATTAATCATCTCAGTAATATTTTAAGAGGCTCTAAAAATGCAATTGCGAGCATATTGTTGGCAATGAAGATCTGCCCCCTGCCATCCAGCAACTACAGTAGAGAGCATTTTGGGTTCAACCAGGACCAACCTTTGTTTGGCTAAGGCAGTCATTTTATTTGACAAAAATCACAACACCAAAACTGAAATAATGATTACTTCACAATGGACTTGTGAAATGCTGCAGTGTGAAATGTGGGCCGACAGAGAAATGGATTTCTGTAAACCGACAATGAATTGAAAACTCTGCATTAGTGTTTTAATAATAATTGTAAAATACTGTGAAGTAGTCATCCATGGCACATTAAATCATTTCCATGCATAAAATGGTGAATTGCTCAAAATTTGTTATCTATCTTACAGTATTTATCCCTTATCTACTTCTTTTCGTTTCGGCTTTTCCCTTCAAGAGGTCGCCACAGCAAATCACATCTTCAGAGGCTTGATTCGCATGTTTGTTTTGACCAAGCTTTTACATCGGATGCCCTTCCTGACACATTCCTCTGTATTTATCCAGGCTTGGGACAGGCACAAGAAGACACTGGCTTATGTACCCTTGTGGCTACAGAAGAAGCAACTCTATGAATTTAATAAAGATGCTCAGTAAAAGGCTCCCAAACACAAAATGGTCATCGGCACAGCAACTTTCAAAAAAGCAAAACAAAACTCACCATTTGATGACAGTATTTATCCCTTATACTGTATGTTGATTGAGAGTCGATGCTTGGTTAAGAATAACAAACTACAATTGAACAGTACAAAACCTTATTTTCTGTCAAGCGAAGGAGAGGAGGGACCATCATACTAAATCCACCGCATGACATTCTCCCGGTTACAACACAATGATAGGAAGACCAGCTTCTTCTTAAACTTTTTAATCTTCTCCATTTCTCCATCATTTCCATGAAATGGACCTTGGAAGGTACACTTGAACCTGCTACTCTTTCAGTTGGCAAGTGGTAGAGAATAGACAGAAAAGAAGCTGTCATATTCTAAAGTTTCATGCCGCCGAACACAATGGAAGCACACAAAATCTAGGGTAAATCTGAGGTGAACAGACACAGCCTGTTAAACTGCCATCGCCATGTAAAAGATCCGGCCTTGGACTAATTTAGGACTTGGTAAACTCCTTCACAGGAAGAGCTCATTAGCCAGGTTACAGCTCATGGAAAGGACACCCCAATAAAATGTCTATGTTCTGTTGTTTTATAGTTGTTGGTGCTTGGGAGGCCCAGGGGCGTGGTATTGAAATCAAGAAGACTGTTTTACTAATGTCTCACTTAAATTTGCAAAAACTCTAAATAAATAACTTGGCAGAGTGCTGCAGAAGTTGGGTGTCAGTCATGATTAGCTACGTCCCCTGCCGGCAGTAAAAGACAATCTTCCTGTTTTCGAGCCTTTGTTCAAGTGTCCGACCAAATATCTCTGACACGCAGACAGGTAACAACTTTGTACATGCATGATGAACGTACACAATTTGAGCCACAACAAATCTCGCAACTACTGTCAACAGCCACTTACTCCATTTCCCCCTATAGAAGAAGTCATGCGTAACCCCAGCCTCTACTGTAGCACCTTGTATAAAATGTGGTGTACCTCATATTTGGAAAACCTTAATATATTTCTATATTTTGTTTGGAAAACTTTTGTCAGTCATTGAAGGTGCACCTTGTGACCCAGTGTGCCTTATACAGTGAGACCTCAACTTACGGACTTAATTGGTTCCCAGACAGAGTGTGTAAGGCGGAAAGTGTGTATCTCAAAAATAAATTTCCCATAGAAAACTATTAAAATGGGGATAATCAGTTCCCGGGTTTCCATAAAATATACTTTTCAACTAAATAAGACTTAAAACTACACACAACATACCTTATTCTATGTATAATAAATGTGCTATTGTATTGTAATGAAAGAAATACACTGCATTGTATCATAAAGTCATTTTATTTACATTTGTGATGGTCATTTATGGCTTGATGGAATGGCGTTGGAGGTTGAAGGTCAAAGGGAATTGCTGTTTGGAAAGGCGCATTACATGAGGACTGTAATTCAAGAAATAAACTGCTGTAAAATAAAGTTTTATTTACCGTTTTGTTGGTCGTTGATGGCTTATGGAAGGAGAGTCACCTTCCATAAGGACTGTTGGTAACTTAACCTCTGGTGCTGTTCGGTCGTGTGCTTCCGCCGAAGATCACTCCGCCAGCCGTGGTGGGTGTGTATTATAAAAATAGTGCTTATTAAAAGGTTTAATTTTCATAAATTTGACGTTTGTAAGACGAAAAGTTTGTAAGATAAGGTGTTTGTAAGTTGAGGTCTCACTGTATATGGAAAAAAATGAAAATACACAATTCATTGGAGGTGCGCCTGAGAGAGAGAGAGAGAGAGAGAGAGAGAGAGAGAGAGAGAGAGAGAGAGAGAGAGAGAGAGAGAGAGAGAGAGAGAGAGAGAGAGATAGCGAGAGAGATAGCGAGATAGCGAGAGAGAGAGAGAGAGAGAGAGAGAGAGCGAGCTCAAACAGGTGTGTCTCCAAACACAAGTGTGCAGCAGTCCAGTGTTACGGTGCACATCTGCAGCATTCCTATTTTGGACCTACTTTAAACAAAAGAAAAGTGCCACTTTTCTGTGGTCTGCTGTCTTCAGACGTCATCTGTGATGTCAATTTCCAGCTCCTACCTTGACACACATGCCGAAAGATTTGGTGCTCCCTGAGATGTTTACGGGTGGAACATTTGGCATTAAAGAGAGTACCGATTGGCTCAAATATACGTGGGGATTCCCAAAGAGTGACGGTAAGCAGTCTTTTTGTTTTCCCCGCCGACTCAATTGTCAAAGTAAACTGAAAAAGTCATTGCTGCAATGAATTTCACTTCATTTAATATGTTGAAATATTTACTTTACAAATCATGACTGAGTTAAGAAAATAATGATGACCATGTGTTTAAATAATTACAAATGTGATCAGAAAATAATGTATTATAATACATAGTATACAGTATTTTACTTTTGTTTTTGTTCGGTTTCAATTGTGCATCATTTTCTTCCCTCAGTGCCGATATAGAGGAGGAAGAGTTCCGAAGCTCTATCGGATGGGACAAACACGATGATGGTGTTAGGGGAAAAAAATAATCCCTCACTTGTGTAACATGGCCCAGCGGCAATCTTTATAAAAGCTCCTTGAATAACAGCTGTCTGTGTGAGCAAAACTGAAGAAAAATTGGATCGGCGTCCCTATTCAGGGGAGTTTGGCAGCATTCACTCAGATAAGTTCCAACTGCTATTTGTCTTTTCTGCAAATAAATGAAGTAGTTTTGAAATTTGAAGTTAAAACCACATCAAAACTTCCTTTAAACTATGTTTTGGGTGGAATTTTTGTTTGGCCCAAATATTTATAATCTCATACACGTCTTTCTTATCTTTTTAATCGTACACTTTTAGATTTTTTGTTTGTTTGTTTCGTTTTTCTTGCCCCTGGACACCGTCATCATTTTTCGTGGAGCTTTTCATCTACTTGTGTTCCGCTGGCTGTCTGCCATATTGCCTCTCTCATATCTCAGTACACGTGTCCCACTTATACGCTTCCCTCCCTCTTGCTTACATCCTTGTCCACATTTTCACACCATACGGGTCCCTTGAGAGGCTTCACCCTGGCGAGCACCATTGGAGTCAAGGGGGAGGAGGACTTTTTGACATTGGCTGCTTCGCGCCTCAGCCGCAGGAAGCGTGTGATTGGCGCGGCCGTAGGGGTAGCCATGGTCCTCATTCTACTGGTGGCCATTCCCCTGCTGGTCCACACAACCAAAGGAGGAAGCACGGGAAGCGAAGGGAGCCATTACGAGATGCTCGGAAGCTGCCGGATGGTCTGTGATTCCTACAGCACCTCTCAGCCAGGCCAGGAATTAGCAGCGGTGTCTCCGCCACCCCAGGATTACTCTGGGAAGAAGATCAAATCCGGCATTCGAGGACCACCGGGGATCCCTGGCCCTCCGGGAGCACGTGGCCTCCCTGGGGAGCCAGGCAAGCCAGGACCGCAAGGTCCACCAGGTCCTGGACCTGGTGGCTATTCTCCTTCTCTCTACACTCCCAAAATTGCCTTTTACGCAGGGCTTCGCAAGCAGCATGAGGGCAGCGAAGTACTGAAATTTGATGACGTGGTCACCAACGTGGGCAACTACTATGAGCCCAGCACGGGCAAGTTCACCTGCCCGCTCCATGGCATCTACTTCTTCACCTACCATGTGCTCATGAGAGGGGGTGACGGCACCAGCATGTGGGCGGACCTGAAGAAGAATGGACTGGTGAGTAAATGCATAAGTGTGTTTGGTTGTGTGTATGTGTGCATCTATGTGGAAGAATGTGGACAATCCATCCATCCAAAGTGGACTGTTATCGGGCTGAGCAGCCAGACGCCGAGTGGGCTGATGTCTTGGGAGCTGTTGTGTCTGCTTAATTCTTACTTTCCCTTTTTTTCTTCAAACCTCCATTTCACCCAGGCCAACAATTTAGAGGTAGGGGCCCATTAACTCATTCACACACACACACACACACACACACACACACACACACACACACACGCACACGCACACGCACACGCACGCACGCACACACACACACACACACACACACACACACACACACACACACACACACACACACACACACACACACACACACACACACACACACACACACACACACACACACACACACACACATACACGCACATACACACGCAAAAATTACCGTATTGTCCGGTGTATAAGGCGCAAAGTAGAATAAGGCGCACACTCAATGAATGGTGTATTTTCAAACTTTTTCCATATATATGGGACTATAAGGCGCACCTTCAATGAATAAAAAATGTTTTCCGAATATAATATAGAAATATATATACGTTTTCCGAATATAAGGTATATCACATTATAAGGTGCTAGGTTAGAGGCTGGCGTTACGCATGACTTCTTCTATAGGGGGAAATGGAGTCAGTGGCTGTTGAAATTTGTTGAGTGACCTGTTGAGGCTCAATATTACTTCACATATAAGGCGCACCGACGTATAAGGCGTAGGGTCATCTTTTGAAGAAAATCAAGGCTTTTGGGTGCGCCTTATACACCGGAAAATACAATATTCCTATGCTGCCCATATCAAAGTCAGCCGCACGCACCTTTCCACTATCAGTGACCTCATTCCTATCGCTGACTCCTATTCGCCAACAACATTGAACTCTTCTTAGCAGGTGTCCACGTGACAGATGACAAATGAAAGAATCTGCATCTTCCTCTTTAACAGGGGAACCATGCGGTGTGAAGTCGCCTGCCTGTCACCCATATTTACCTTTGCACGCTCGCTGCAGTTAAATGACAAGTGGCAGAATGCAGCCGTCACAAAAAGGAAGTCTAATTAGAGAGGATCACACACCCGGCTTGACTATTGGTGAAACGCGAATGCAAAAGAGCACCGAAAGAGCGTCCATCACTAGGCAGTCCAGTCAGTTGACACCTCAGCTATAAATGAATAATGAATGCAAAATTGACAGGCCACTCATCCACTTGGGCATTCCCCAGATACTAATTAAAGCTTGGGAGGGATGTGTGGGTGATGGAGTGTGGGGTTGTATTTGGTGGTGTGAGAGAGAAAAAGAAGCAGAATATCACTCGGATTCTCTGCACTCAAGACTATTTTTTTTGTCCAAGATGTCGTGATGCAAACACTATCAAATAAGTTATGTTTGAAACATGTATGCTGCCATCGAAGAAAAGGTTTCTTCAGCCGTCATCTGAACTTCTTTGAAGGTGTTGGACGTTTCGCTCCTCATCCGAAGTGCTTCGTCATCAAACTAAAGTTGTGCTGGTAACCCTGGCCCGATATCCCTAATGGACAGAGGTAGCCGTGCCAGACCTCCGCTCTGATAGGTCCCTGCTCTAAGGTCGGGGGAGCAGTGGACCACTCCCTGAAGCCAATCTGTTTACCAATCTGGTTTCACCTCATTAGCATGACAAAGCCTACGTGGTATCGGGGTGCGGCACAGGGACCTATCAGAGAAGAGGCCCATTAGGGATATAGAGCCAAGGTTATCAGCACAACTTTAGTTAGCTGACGAAGCTCTTCGGATGAGGAGTGAAACGTCCGACACCTTCAAGGAAGTACAAATGACGGTTGAAGAAACCTTTTCATCGATGGACCACTCCTGTCTAACTGAGAGGACTGTACCTTTCTTGAGTTTTTGACCCACTGTCGCCATAAAAAAAAATTGTTTGAAATCATTTTTCGTCATTCTCATTTTTCAAATGAAACGCACCTCAGCATAAAAGCAAATATCCGTCAAGTGTCTAAGGTCCAGTATTGTCATTCAAACCATCTTCAGCTGCTAAATAATTGAAACACTTTGGATGAGATCTTCTTAATTCTCACAATCCTTTCTTTCCACCGTAACCCCGCCGTCATTTGTCCCATTAATTATATTTTTATTCAACTCAATTATTTAAACTCACAAGGTCCTTGTGACAGCCGTCATTTGGTTAAATAGTTCCGTTCGTAGAGCGCTTGCCTAAAGACCTGAAGTTAGTAAAGCCTGCGGGATACTGGATGCCGCTGGTGGTGGTTTGGGTTTACAAAATGGATGCCATATTTGGCAGGTTGCATTGCAAAGAGGAGAATCAAACAATTGGTGGGTTGTTGTTTTTTTAATCTTCAAATTTGCATAGATTTCATTTGTTACCTGTCCATCCTTAGCTCATTTACTGCCACCCCCTAATGTATTCGGGAATTGAAAATATGACATAGAGCGACATTCCCAAATTTATTCGGGTTTTGATTTTTCTTGCTTTGGTGCCGAAAAAGCCTTGGTCAGACCTCTGCCAATGTTTTTACCCTTCCACAAGGGGGCAGCATTTGCCTTTTGTACAGCCTTGTACATTTGCACCTCATGTTACTCCAGATCGATATAACTTAGGAATTAACTCTTTTCTGATGAAAAAAGAGAGTCTAAGGTTTCTAACGCTGTATCGAATGCTTATGTAGTCCTAAAACTCAATATTCTGTGGGTCCTGGAATTTGAGTGAAAATGACAAAAACTCTGGCACTGGAGTGGACACATTTTTTTGGACGTCTTGCAGTGAATGACTTAAAGGACAACCGACACCATTTTTTTGTTTCCTAACTGACATCAGAAAAACGTTTTATAGCATCTAAAATACCCAAAACACCCAGGCTGATATTTTTAGTCAAATGCAAAACACCAATAAAAATGAGTTAAAGTGTCCCAAAACTACTTCAAAATGACCTCGGAGATGCCGAGTTTCAGAAGGTCCCGCCCCCTTGTTTGTGATGTCACGCCAGGACGTCTTGCCTGGTTCTAGAATCAAAACAATGGCTTCAGATTCGGAAAAGATGCTTTCTTGTTACTCATCCAGTTTTGAATACGATTCAAATAGTTCTGAAGAGGAAAGCATAAATGTTTGCAATCGATTAAAGAAGTCCTCCCGTATCAATTCGAGCCGTCGGGACGCCAATGTAGCGTCCCAGAAAATGCACAAGATGGCGCCCAAGCTCCGTTGGAAATGGGCTGATCGTGTTATTTATGTGTTTTCCTTCTAATTTCGTCATCAACACGGATCAACACGAAGTTTTCAGACCGAACAAAGTACCCAAAATGCATTGTGTGTCGTTTTCATAGTCAGGGGCGTTCCAGACGTGACGTCACGTCAGGCATCGTCATCGACTCGAAAACAAGACTTCCTGAATATTCAGCGCAAGTCTTAAAACATAGCTATATGCCGTGGAATCTTTGTAAAATCCGCTCAGTAGCAGTCATTTAAAGTGATTTTACAAATTATGGACACAACTTGTCTGGAGGCGTTGGTTGTCCTTTAAATAAGAAAAATCCTCTATCTTGCCCATTCTGTTTACATTCTAACCTTGATACCTTGAGAAACACACAAGACAGTGACTGAGAATAAATGTAATCCAAAGTAGCAGCACTTCGAAATGATGGGTACAAGCTGAGATTTCCACTTGAAATTTATGGAGTGGAGGGAAAAAGAAGAAAAGTGAGTTCATGTGAATATGGGGAGTGAGGCTGAGGAAGATGGATGACAGTTGGCCACGAGACAAGCCATTGAGGAGGCTGGCAATGAAGGCCAGGACGAGATCAGGCAGATGACCAATGGACATGCGCTCTGCATGTCTGGACAAATCGTCAAATTTGGCCAAGGGATAACGGAAAAGTGTTCTCCCCTGTGCACTTCTACTGGATGGCTCTGCTGTACTACATTTTAATTGTCTTTGTTCCATAATCCTGTCACGATTTTGCAAGGTGGTGGTGGTAGTGGACCCCCTAAAAAAAGCAGGCAGGAAGGAGGAGCAGGGTATTTTTGACAGAGTGTATCAAATAAAGTATATTAAATAAGTCATCCGAACAAAAAGGTCCAACGTAGCAAACAAAACCATGAGCAAATCACGACAAGACAAAACAAACCTGATAGGGTGAAACAAGCAATGACCCGACACTGAATGGTCATGCCGGGAGTCCTTTTAACTGCCACTGATTAAAACGACCAACACTCCTGCAGCTGCAGGCAAGGACGAAGAGGGCCACCCGTTGGTCGCAAACCGAAATGTGATAAATACAAACTGCTGCAGTTCTAAAAACATAATTAATGGCACAGACAACACTTTTAGTCACAAGGGAGCAAAACAGCCACAAGCAAAACTAACATTAATAACCACGGCTTACCTACCGTATTTTCTGGTGTATAAGTGGCACCGGATTATAAAGCGCACCCCCAATAAATGGTGTACAGTGATACCTTGGCCTATGAACTTAATTGATTCCCAGACGGAGTGTGTAAGGAGAAATGTGTGCATCCCAAAAATTTATTTCCCATAGGAAACCATTAAAATGAGAATAATCCATTCCCAGGTACCCATAAAACGCAAGTTTCTATTTTCTAATTTTCTAAGCCTTAAAACTACACAAAATATACCTTATTTTATGTATAATAAATGTGCTACAGTTTTATAATTAAAGAAATAAACTGTACTATATAATAAAGTCGTTTGATTTACCTTTGTGATGGTCGTTGATGGCTTGATGGAATGGATAGCTTTTTGCATAAAGTGTCTGAAGGTGCTCTGCGTTGTACATCTTGGAAGTTGTGATATCGCAACAGCAACAGATGAAAGCAGACACACTAGAAACATCATTAATAGCTGGTTCCCTTGCTTGTCTTCTCATTTGAAATTGAACTGATGGCTAGTGTGGGTTATTTGTGGAGCCTGATTGATGGGAATTTTAACCTTGCAGTCTACACTCTGGCTTTGAACTATCAAAGTTGAAAGAAGTCCCAATTTCACTGTTTTCCAACCATTTTGTCACTCTCTCTGTTGTCTGCCTGTCTCTTTAATGCTTAAACCACCTCCCCTCACTGCTGCGTTCTTGACCAATCACGTGGCTTTAACCAAAGACTGGGGGCGGGGAATAGAGGACAAAAAAATGTCGGCAGCCATTTTCTATTTTCGAGAATGCTTCACTCTCGCGCTGTCTGTAACCCCCCCCCCCCCCCCCCCCCCTTCCACTGCAGCGTTCATCACCAATCACGTGGCTTTAACCAACGACTGGGGGCGAGCAATAGAGTCCAAAACAAGCAGGCTGCCATTTTCTTTTAGGAGAATGGGCTCGTTCACGAATGACACATCAGTCATTGTGGCAGCTCCGTGTGTATCCCGAAAAATAGTTCGCATGCCAAGGTAAAATTGTCATAAATTTAGCGTTCGTAAACTGAAAAGTTTGTAAGCCAAAGGGTTTGTAAACCGAGGTAACACTTATTTTAAAACTTTTCCCACATATAAGGTCCACCGGAGTATAAGGTACACCTTCAATCAATGAAAAAAGTTTACCAAATATAATATATAAATATAAAAAAGTTTTCCAAATATAAGGCAAACCACATTATACGGTGCACAACTTCTTCTACAGGGGGAAATTGAGTCGGTGGCTGCTGACAGTTGTTGCGAGACCTGTTGCGGCTCAATATTACTTCACATATAAGGCACACCTGCGTATAAGGCGCAGGGTCATTTTTTTGGCGCAATATGCCGCTAATCTCTAACATTCCAAATGTAGCCGTTATCCAATATTTTGGGATTCATCCGGCCTACTAACATTTTAATTGAATCATTGGGTATTCAAAATGTTCTCATGTTTAGATATTCAACATTTTCTACTTAAACTGAAGGCGTCCATAGAAGAACACACTATTATTTTCTAGAAACAGATTTTGGTCTTTGAGGGCAGAACAACATCAGAGCTACACAAGCAATTTTTCTGGCTAAAATAACAGCTGTGCTGTGTCTCGGAGATTCTTTTACCTCCATTTTTTTGCGACCCGGCCGATCCTGAAGAGGGTCGTTGGGAGTTGGATAACCTTCTGCCCAGCTGACTTCGGTCAAAAGGTTTGCGACAACCTCAACTGGACGCCGGCAAGTCGTCGCAGGTCACATGTTGAGACAAATGACCATCGACAGTCATTCTGGGGGTGTCAAATTCCCAAAAAAGGGCATATTTGTTTTTTTGTGTTTGTTTGCATGACATAAAAAAACAAATATTGCCAACATTTTTAAAGGATTTTTAAAGGGTTTCATGACTATTGAACGCATGCAAACGTCGTCAGTTTGCCTGTGAAATGCTTTATTTCTATTTCATTATTTCTTATACAACAGGCTGTGTTATGAATCCAACTCAATTTTGCTTCACTTTCCCACAAATTGGCCGTTGCCACAGAGCTATTCAATAAAATCAAAGAAATAGATGCTTGTTTGTTTTTGTTTCATAGTTATGCTCATTAATTACAGCAAACCACTCTGAATAAAATGCTACTCAAGCCTTAACAGGAGTGTGCATGTGTGTGTGTGTGTGTGTGTGTGTGTGTGTGTGTGTGTGTGTGTGTGTGTGTGTGTGTGTGTGTGTGTGTGTGTGTGTGTGTGTGTGTGTGTGTGTGTGTGTGTGTGTGTGTGTGTGTGTGTGTGTGTGTGTGTGTGTGTGACAAGAGGTTGGTAATGTGATGCCTGCATTTTCGGAGCAGGGCTTCCATGGGATTCTCATAGATCCGATAGCCATTAAATTCCTTAAATCCTCACTTTGTGAGCCCGACATGCTCACACCTCAATGTAACTTCCACAAATCATTGCAGCTTGACGGGGATTCAATGTCTGGGGATTTGTGAGCGAAGAGCACAGGTCTTGGTTCAGCAGCTATAGTGTTAGCGACATGACACGTTCAAACTGCTGGGAAATGTAATGAAATGATATTGAGGTCACACCATCATTTGCTTTGTTATAGTTGAAAGACAGATTTTAATAAGAATGGTGCCCTTGAGAAAAAGAAAATGCAAAATACTCCCTAGCGGACGGTCAGCTAGCTCAGGAAAAGGTCCTATTGTTTACAAAATATCGTTGAGGGGCGGATCTTTGGCTTTTCTTGAATTTGGAAGTGACCAAAGCTATTTTTTAATCTCAACATCTTCCCGTACTAGGTAGCCCGACATGTGACATAAATCATTGTAGGGCACAGGTGTCAAGGCCAGGGGGTCCGATCTGGCCCGCTGCATCATTTTGTGTGGCCCGCGAAAGCAAATCAATCATGTCAAATCCTAAAATGCTTGCTAAAGTCTGTACCAAAATATAACATTGTCATATGTAATCCACAATAATAGTCATTGTTGTGGACTTCTGATTTTAAAATTAGTTATTCATCAATTCGATTTGATTATATTTTGTGTCTTAAACCCTCTGCCATTGTATTTTGCTTTCTTAATAATGTGTCGTGAAAATTATAATAATGATGTGTGTCTTCCGCTATATTTAGTCAAGCCTGTATAACATTCTTATACGTGGAGTGAACCAAGTGGAACAATCTAGAAACCATCTGTTAACCTTGATACACTGCTTACTGTAGACTTTGCGGAGACAGACTGATAAAAGCCGAGAATTGTTTTGGGAGAATGCCGCCTCGATATCGCACCATAGTCTTGATACCGCCCTTCTGATGAAATAATTATGCTGTGTGTCCATTGTATGGACAGAATAGTGATCAAGCAGCCATTGTCTGTAAATCATGTGTGTCCGGAATATTCTGCAAATAACCCCTGTGTAGGTAGTGTTCATCGACTCCAACCTGTACTTGGATAACCAAAATTCTCATCCGATATTAACGAACATGCGGAGGAAAGAAAGGCCACTCTCCTCCAACAGTGACCAATACCCAGTGTCCTGTTGTGCTCACAACATATGTTTTGGTCACAAAGTAGCTATGTCACAATACAAGACAATTGGCTCGGCAACATATACGGGTCAAGTAAAGGTATAGTGGCCGGAGGCTTATGACAATTGACAGGCTTCAGGCAGTAAAATTTTATTTCCTTTTAAGCTTTGTATGAGCTTCGAAGACAAAAGCTGGCTATTGACGAGAACACCAAAAAAAAATAAAAACACACGGATTTTGACAATTTTATGAGACAGCACTGACGCTTCTAAAATTGTGTGTTATTAAATATAAAATAGTCAGCAACCAGCTGTAGTTGAACTGTCGATACACTTGTTTGCACTCTAAAAAAAACATCATCTATACATTGAGACAAACAGGAATTTCGATCCATGCTTAAGCACATTTTAGATTTTTCAATGATTTGAGATTTTATGATGCGGAAGGAAATTTCTGGGCAAAACTGGCACACCCTAACCACTATTGGTGTGCTAAAAAATAGAACAAAATTGAAAATATTATTCAAAAATGAAAAATTAATCTGTTAAGAAAAGGCCATACTGTGATATCTCATTAGTTTGGTCCCGTGGTCACTCACCGAACCGTGACTCCAACAAATTTAAAGTTAGTCTTCACAATACAATACAATACAATACAATACATACTGTATTGATTTATATAGCACTTTAACAACAGCTGAAGCTGTAACTAAGCGTTTAACATGGTCAACTATTATATGCAGGAAATAAAGAATCTGTAATGATGACACAAACACGCCCTGCAAATGAACAGACCTTTCTTCAGTTTTCTGACCTGTCATGGCATCTTATAAAAGGTCAAGTGGTGTTAAAATGTCAACACATGCTGCTACCTGTAGAAACTTTCCCAAAGATATAAGATAGGGGAAATCTCACCAATCTTTAAGTAAGGTCCAAAAATGCGTCATATGCAAGGAAACGGCATGTATATGTCATACGTATGTAATATTCACTATTTTACAGCCGATAGCGACAGCCCTCAGCCAGAAACGGCAAGCTGTTTTTTTAATTCATTAATATTTAACATATTTTCAAAAATACCCTCTCTGTCATTAATTGTCCTCGAAAAAATGCTTTCATATCTGAGAGGGAGAATTGTGCCGCATGCCGAAACGGCACCATTATTTGGATGGGTAGACTTTTCCATTTCCTAAATAGGCTTTTTAACATTTTTTAACTTATTAAATTTTGACTGTGCAAGCTGATTTTGACTTTATTGTCTGGTGTATAAGGCACCCCCAAAACTCTTCGTTTTCTTTCAAAGATGACCCTGCGTCTTATACGCAGGTGCGCCTTATATTTGAAATCATATTGAGCCACAACAGGTCTTGCAGCCACCGACTCCATTTCCCCATGTACTCTATAATGTGGTGCGCTTTATATTTGGGAAACTTTTATATCTTTATGTATTATATTTGGAAAATATTTTTCATTCATTGAAGTGTGTGTGTGTGCCTTATAGTCTGGTGCGCCTTACATATGGAAAAATGTTTGAAAATAAACCATTCATTAGGGGTGCACCTTATGCACCGGAAAATACTGTAACAATCTTAATTACATGCATCTACTAAACTTTTTTCATTCATTAAAGGTGCGCCTTATAGTTGGAAAAAAGTTTGAAAATACACCATTCATTGGGGGATGCACCTTATACCAGTGTCTGAAATAAGGTCTGCCCGGACGCCTGGGGTGTGCAACTTTTACGTCGGGCGTACAACTTCCAAAACGTCCCCGCATGGGTGGCCGACAACTTTTTCAAGAAAAAAAAAAAAAATAAATAAAAAAAAACGTTTTTTTTTTTTTCATTTCGGTTCGTTTGGCAATTTGCATACTCGTCAGCCAATCAGAAGCCTGCATCGAATAAATTCGTGCGTCCGGGTGCATTTGCATATCATTTTCCAAAGTAGACGCACAGAGAATACAAGCCAAAACCTCAGCCCCCAAAAGAAAGATTCAAAAGAAGCTAACAAAATTGTTGACGCTACAAAAGGTAAACCTACATTAAAAGCATCGTGGAAAGAGAAGTGGCTTGTCGCAGGTAACGCAACGCAAACAATGCATTGTGCAACATGCCGAACAGTGTACGGACAAACGACAAACGGAGCAAAATCATCAGCAAGGGATATTTACAATGAATTAAGCAAAGGAGCATTTGTGGTGGTGCTTTAAAACCCACTAGCAAAATTGTCTGTGCACGTGCCTGGTATAGTTTCCTGTCTTGGCGCATCTGTATGCCCGAGGCAATCTTGCTGTCCATTATGAAGCATAACACCAAGTGGCAGGTAATAGCAATGCGGGATGTGCTTCATGTTATAGACGCTTGTCGTAAAGCTCCCGGAGGAGAAGGACAATCTGTTCAATAAATATTCAATTTAGGCACACACACACACACACACACACACACACACACACACACACACACACACACACACACACACACACACACACACACACACATACATACATACACACACATATACACACACACACACACACACACACACACACACACACACACACACACACACACACACACACACACACACGTACAGTAAAGTGAAGCCCACACTTGAGCCCTTCTTACGCATCTTCCTATGTGCTGTGGTCCCTTTGGTAAGTTTAACAGCTACTTTTCTATTGTCTCCGCTCGAAGAGGTCAGTATATCACAGTGAATGAATCCTGTCAGTTTTATTACCCATGGAGCGCAGCGCCTCAGATGAAAACAAGACTTCTTATAGCCCCACATCTCTCTGGTCTCACGAAATAGCCTTGCTTGATCAGTCCGTGACACTGGACATCCCCTTCCCTTCCCTAAGACCCTTGTTCTTTTTGCATACTTTCCTTTCTTTCAACTCAGAGACTTTGGTTGTATACAAAACGACAATGCGGCTTGCACCTGTGGTTGCCGAGTGCTCCCGATGGAGAGCCCAGGATGAAAGGGTTAGGCGCAGACTGCCATTGGCAAGCCCGCCAGGGCTTCCTGCCGCAAGCTTTGTCTCACACTTTGCTTGGAGATCAACACAGTGTGCTGGATCAGTCTGTTTTTCATCCATTTAAGACACCCCCCGAATATCCAAGCTTCTCTGTCTTGTGCTCAAGAATGGGGCGGAAGCATCACATTTATTGATCGTTCTTGTATTTTATTTTTTTGCTGTAAAGAATTTACAGACATCAAGTGAAGAGCTTCAGGCCACAAAGAGGGTACAGCAAGGGCTGAAGAATGAATGACTGTGTCTTTGTGTTTTCATATTATTTGTTATTTAGTTTTGTTTTTTTTACTTCAAGATGGTGCCGTAGAGTGGCTGCCTTTCTAGCAGCTCTTCTATTTTGTTTTTCTACTTCTTTCTTTCCTTTCTTCTTCCTTTTTGCTGTGTGTTACTTCCGGGTAGAGTGAACGCTGGCGCGAATGGCTGACGCTGCTCACACGCACAAAAAAAGTTCTTATCCGGTGACTGTAAAGTGTCCTTGGGAGTTTTGAAAGGCGCTTAGAAATAAAATGTATTATTATTTTTATTATTATTATTATAAGAAGATCTGCCACAGCCGAATAGGGTGAAAATGTGTCCCTGTCTAACTCCGCTTTGCCCAAAATGATGAGAAGGTTGAGTCACTGTCAGCCGCAGCCAAAGATGCAAATGTGATATTGGCTGTCACGAAACTTGTCAGGCAAAACTACAGCGTGGTAACGTTTATTCATGAACGGATTGCAGGAGAAATTCCAGAGCATCCTCCTGACTATTTAAAGGACAACCGACATCATTTTTTTGTTTCCTAACTGACATCAGAAAAACGTTTTATAGCATCTAAAATACCCAAAACACTCAGGCTGATATGTTTAGTCAAATGCAAAAAAAAAACAATACAAAGGAGTTAAAGTGTCCCAAAACTACTTCAAAATGAAGTAGGAAATGGTGAGTTTCAGAAGGTCCTGCCCCCTTGTTCGTGACGTCACGTCAAGACGTCTTGCTTTGCTCTAGAATCAAAACAATGGCTTCAGATTCAGAGATGCTTTCTGGATACTCATCCAGTGATGAATATGATTCAAATAGGTCTGAAGAGGAAAGCATACGTTTGCAATCGATTAAAGAAGTCCTTCCTTATCAATTCGAGCCGTTAGGACTCCAATGTAGCGTCCCAGAAAATGCCTATCTCTGTTGGAAATGGGCTAATTTGTCTGCTGGGAATTTGTGTCAACTACAATCAAATAGTAGTACTGCTGCAACACACAACGATTCACCATCGCGTTATTTATGTTTTTTTTTTCCTTCTAATTTCGCCATCAAAACGGATCAACGCAAAGTTTTCAGACCAAACAAAGTACCCAAAATGCATTGTGTTTCGCTTTCTCGATCAGAGGCGTTCCTGACCTGATGTCACATCAGGAATCGTCACCAACTCGAAAACAAGACTTCCTGAATATTCAGCACTAGTCTTAAAACGTATAATATAGCTGTAGGCGGTGGAATCTTTGTAAAATACGCTCAGTAGAAGTCATTTGTAGCAATTTTACAAATTATGAACACAACTTGTCCGGAGACGTCGGTTGTCCTTTAAATTAGAGCAGAATTATTGAACTGTCCTGAACAAGAAGAAGACATTTAAAACAAAGTATAAAGAAACCGAAACTGCAATGCCCAAATAAAATTATCTTTACCAGAAAATGTTCAATTTGTCCCCACCAGTCCAAACAGCATTCTGCTTTAATAATGCGGTGTTGATGAAGATGCCAGTCTGAGACGGCAGATTTGTGAGGGTTTACAAGGATGGTCTGGAACAACCACCTCTGGTAAAGCTTTTCCAACATCCCAGGAGGGCACATAGGGTACATTGAGTCAGAGTCTGCAATGTTCAACAATAGATACACGTCTCAATTGTTGATGTGTCTAATCTGACTAGTTGCCGTAAGGTGGTCAGGGCTTGTCATGGTGGCTTGTTGGTGGACATTGGCAGCAAAGAATGACGCAAAGCTAAAGGAGTCCTATCAGACGCTTTTTTTTCTATGGAAGCGAACTTCCGGATGGCTGCACAAAAATTTTGGGCCATCGTCCGACATCTCAAGACAGGAAACGAGCGCACCCTTAACACCGCCTATGGAGGAGTTGGGATGCTGCTGACCTCGACTTGGGACAGTGGGGAGTCAGTCGGCAGAATATTTTGAAGACACATTCCTTCAACATTCATCAAGGTAGAGACTCCGTTGAGTGGTTGTGCCTTTTCGGCAGCACAAATATTCCAGCACTGTTTTTGATTTGGGAGGAATGTCTGTGCCATTTGACTGACATCGCTGCACAGCTCTGGCGTGAGTGTGCTTTTTTGCGCTTGTAATGGGCAGCATTTTCACAGCCCCGCTTTGTTCAGCAGAAAGGTCGGTGCTGTTGGACAGTGGATGGTTTGAGGAGCCCGCGATGAGAAGAAAGGAGTATCAGCGCAGAACGCTGATGCGTATGTTGAACTCTCGCAGCTTGGAATTGAAGTGGATTTATGTAGGGCAGGAGATGTGAAACAATCTCTTTTCGTCAATGGATGCGAGAGCTTCATGTTTGCTTTCAACATGAAGCAGACGTGCACATTTCACCATGACGTTCCTGATCAACTGGTGAAAAGGATGCTTTGATCCTCTCCTCTTTCATCTAGAACTGCTTCATACAACAAAGAGGGTGCTGAAAGTGCTTAAGATTGAATGACTGTGTTGTCATATTATTTTTGTCTTTTGACTTCAAGATGGCGCCGCAAGAGTGGCTGCCTTTACAGCTGCGCCTGTATTTTGTTTTTGTACTTCTTCCTTTCCTTTCATCACTTTAATGCCCATTTCTCCACTGCGATACTAATAAATGCTGATCCCATCCAAACCATATCCAGGGGTCTCTGAGGTGTCGTATAAAGGCAGAGTATATATCATTTTTGTTACCCAGATAGCACACAACAGTGAAATCCCGTTTCCTCCTCAATCTCAGCATGTGTGCTTAAACATCACGAAAGAGTCCACCCAATTAAATGTTAGCACACAACTAAAGATCCACTGCCTGTAGGTCAATAAGCCGCAACTCGCACACGGCATGCAAATGGGAAGCTGTCTGGCTCTCGTACCGACTACTCAATATTATGCATATTGAGCTGGACTACAGAATCATAAGCAACAGGTCAATATAGTTAGGCTGCTGCTCTCCGCTGCTCTGCCCCCCCCCCCTTCGCCCATCCTCCCAATGTCACTTATCTCCAAATCGCAATCAGACCCCCCCACCCCCTTGAGCCCCTACCACATCAGATCAATACAAGGTAGAGAGTCTGTGTTCTCAGTTCACCTCTGGGGGTGGGGGGGAGGGGCAGGTCAAAGTTGATCGAGCTGTCTGCTCCTGTTGATCCCAGAAGTCCACGATGTCATCCTCACATATGAGCGTGTCGTTTAAGAGTGCTTAATAATTGAACCTGAGAAAAAAGGCACCAGAAGATTGACATAGCGTTCATTTTACAAAGCAAGGGTATTGAAAAAAGTGATGAATTCCTCTGCACATATGCTCCGTTAGCGCCGTCATCTAACTGTTGAATGTGTGTGTTCTTTCTGGCTGTCAGGTACGAGCAAGCGCCATCGCTCAGGATGCTGATCAGAACTACGACTACGCCTCCAACAGTGTTATCTTGCATTTGGACGTGGGGGATGAGGTGTGTGTGCAGCTCGATGGTGGAAAGGTCCACGGGGGCAACACAAACAAGTATAGCACCTTTTCCGGATTCCTCATCTACCCAGACTGACAGACCTGATTAGAAGAGTGGGGTTGATTTTGAATCATGTCATCTATTTATGCAGACTTGATGCAGGACAGGCACACGACTCGACACATGCATGGAAACCTATGCACTCGGCCATCCCACATACATCAAAGGCAGGGGGAGGTTGGAGGGGATGTGAGAAGTACAATTGAGTTGATTGATATGGGGGACATTTGTGTGCACTTTGTGGCTCTAAAATATAAACAATATTCTAACGTGATGCGTTGAAACTTAACTAATTCACTGCCATTCACAAATGTATTAAGGAGTTGAAAATATGACGTGGAGGGCCATTCCAAAATGTGTTCGGGTTTTGTTTTTTTCTTGTTGGGGTGCCGATAAATCGCCTCTGGCAATGGCCTCTGGCAATGTTTTTTTCCTTTCCACAAGGGGCCGGCATTTCCCTTTTTTCTATTTTAGCGCTTTGTTCCAGCTTCAGCTGTTGTTAATGCGCTAATATAAATACAGTAAAGTCTCATTATATCGATATTCTCGGGAGTCAGAAAAATATCGATATAACCGGGACTATCGATATATCCGACCCTGCGCGCATGTAATTTTCTCCTTGCGTGCATAGAAATAGTATCGTAATAAGCGGTACTATCGATATGACCGATATTGATATAACGAGACTTTACTGTATATATAAATATATGTATTGCATTATATTTTGTACAGCTGCCCTCATTTCAAGCTCATATAACTCCGGACCCATATAATTTAGGAATTAACTCGTTTTTTTTTTCTGATGAACGAAGACAGTCTAAGGCAGGGCTGTCAAAGTCATTTTTTGCCCCGGGCCACATTGTAGTTATGGCTTCCTCTCGAGGGCCGTTATGAATTTGAGGGAAGCCATTAGAATTTTTCATTCCCTCCACATATTACATACAGGGCGCACAACAAATTAAAGAAAAACTAGTTTTCAAATCTGAAGTCAAGAATAACGACTGTTATTGTGGTTTACATCCCAAAATCTGAAATTTTGGTTATAATTTTAGCAAGCGTCATGGAATTTCACTAGTTTGATTTGCTCTTGCGGGCCGAAAAAAAATGATGTGGTGGGCCAGATTTGGCCCCCGGGCCTTGACTTTGACACCAGTGGTCTAAGGTTTCTTACGCTCCATTGAATGTTTATGTAGTCCTAAAACTCAATATTCTGTGGGTCCTGGAATTTGAGTGACAATGACAAAAACCCTGCCACTGAAGTGGACATATTTATGCACATCGTCTGGCAGTGAATGAGTTAAGCAGAATGACAAAACAGTACCATTGTTCAGATTGTTTGTTATGCAATACCTGTATGGCGAGTAATCATAATCTTACTTGCACGGACTTGCAAAGAATTTGACAGATTTCTGCTCTCTGATAGATATCGGCACAAAAATGCACAACTGAACAAGATTGGATACAATAGGTGGATCAAAAGCAAGGATTATAATACAGTGCTCACTTGTGATTGACACCATCAAGAATGTATTCATGCAACAATTATTGTGTCTCTATCGTGCTCTATTGAGACTATCATGTAGGCAAAAGCATGTTAATCAATACGTCTCACACAATCAATCGAACCTGACTAGACTATTAATTATACACTATTTGTAAACACAAACTGTAAACACTGTACTGATCGCATTGTCCAAGTCCTCCTGATGCTTTAAAATGTGTTTATGTCTCCATTTGTTTGCGGACAATTTAGAACCAAAAATGTCAGGGATTGGTTGGTGCAGGGTTTGATTCCGGCCTCCCTGTGTGGAGTTTGCATGTCTTCTCTGTGTCCATGTGGGTCTCTGGATACCCTGGTTTCTTCCAACATTCCGAAAATATACGTAGCAGATTAATGGATCCCTAAAAATTGTCCATACGTGCTATTGTTAGAGGGAATGGTTGTTCGTCCCTGTGTACCCTGTGATTGGTAGGCAACAAGTTGTGTCCCCTGCCAACTACCCAAGACAGAACTGCGATAGACTCCAGCACCCCTCGTTAGGATAAGTGAATTAGAAATTGGATGGGTGGATGGATTGACAACACTCCCAGTTCATTTTACAAACCCCCAAAACAAAGAAAAAAAAACAAGTGAAATTTAAAGGACAACCGACATCACTTTTTTGTTTTTTTAACTGACATCAGAAAAACGTTTTATAGCATCTAAAATACCCAAAAACACGCAGTATGATTTTTATTAAAATGCAAAACACCAATAAAAATGACAGTGTCCAAAATCTGCAATCTGGAGAATATGCTTTCATGTTACACATGCAGTTATGAATATGATTCAAATAGTTCTGAAGAGGAAAGCATACATGTTTGCAATCGATTAAAGAATTTATTCCGTGCCATTTTGAGGCAACATTGGGGGGAAATGTCTCACCCAAAAAGAGGCAGAAAATGGCGACCGAGCTCCTGTGAGGAATTAATCAGCCCATTTCCACAGGTTGATAAATTCCTTATATGGAGCTTGGTCACCCTCTTCTGGCTCTTTTTGGTGCAACATAACGTTTTCAGACCAAACAAGCACAGCAAAATTCATTGACGTGATGGAAGGACTGCTACAATGTGTCCTTTTTTCCGGTCAGGGGCGTTCCTTCAGTAACGTCACATACGGACTCGTCACCAACTCAAAAACAAGACTTCCGGAATATTCAGCGCGAGTCTTAAAACGTAAAATATAGCTATATGCGGTGGAATCTTTGTAAAATACGCTCAGTAGAAGTCATTTAAATCCATTTTACAAATTATGGACAGAACTTTTCCGGAGACATCGGTTGTCCTTTAAATAAACATAAACGACACCCCTGTAGCATTTTACGATCCAAAAAAGACATTTTCAGAATTTTTAAAAACATCACTGTTTACAACATGAGTATATTATTGACAATATTATTGTGTGTGCGTGTTCGTGTACGAATGGATGCAGAATATAAATAATGAGCGATGGAAGGGACAAATAACTGTTTCACCCAAACTACGTGTTGTGCAGTAAATCATATTATACTTATAATTTTTTTACTTAACAAAAAGGTCTAACTCATCTCTCTCCTAGTATGTTGAAAAAGTTGGGTAAACAACTATTATTAAAGAATCTATGCCTATATCATGCGTATTGTGTGTTGTTGCTAAACCAGCGAGTGGCATGGACAAGCAGAGATGCGGATTCTTGTTTCAATGTGGATTTCCAGTGACAGAAGTAAACATCAACACTGCTATTTTGATCTCAATTGATAATAAAGCTATGCTTTTTTTTCAGATGGAAGAATATCAAGATCTATTGGACAGAAAACTAAATTGGATGGGATTCAAATTCAGTGGATACGTTTCATGGCTTTAGAAAATAATTGAACATGTGTCAACTTGATTTTGGTCAATCCATTGCAAATTGTAAAACTAGTACAGTGCATGTGCAGTCAGCTCGGAAAGTATTCAGAACGCTTCACGCTTTACTTTTTTTAAATTTTTAATAAATGTACAAAAAAATTACCAAAACGTCTTTCATGCTGTCATCATGGGGTATTTAGTGTAGAATTCTGAGGGGAAAAAATCCATTCCTTTTTGCAATAGTGTTGTAACATAAGAAAATGAAGGAAAAGTGAAGCGTTCTGAATACTTTCCGAACTGACTGTCCATTCACTGGCCTAAACATTAGCTACATTTGCACAATTCGCTCACATCACGTATACGATATTTAAAATAAACAGCCTTTACAAAATCAATGCACAGACTTATTGAATCTATTCATTCAGCATTGTTTTTTAGTTTTGTGTAGAACTGTACTGCTTGACACTAAAAACGTCAATGAAAAAGGCAGTGGTCATTTTTTTCTCTGCTATATCTGAGTTAAGTTCATATTTATTGTGCCAAGTGGATATTATACAACTTCAAAGTAAATAGAAACTGGACAATCATCAATTGATATTTCACCGTGGACAACATGAGCCAACATTCAATTACTGTATTTTCTGGAATATGGGGTGAATGACATATTTAAAAACCTTTTCCATACATAAGGTGCACCGCATTATAAGGGGCACCTTCAATAAATGACATATTTCAAAACGTTTTCCATACATAAGGCGCATAAAATTATGAGACGCATGGTCAGCTTTTGAAAAAAATCCTTTCTTTTACGTGCGCCTTATATATAGTGCAGAAAGTATGGTACATATATGTAGGCAATATAATGAAAATGATGCATTGATTCTACTGCACTTTCAGCCTCTACTGAGTAATGGTCATTACATCATGAAAAATGTTCGATGTTGATGAAAATAAATTACTATTTAAAAATCACATCAAGGAAATGTGCAATTTTAGTATAATTGAATCACTGATTAATCAAGCAGTGTGTGCAGACATGCCAAAATTATGCAACGGCACACCCTATTTCAATGTTACTCGGAAGTGTACTGCAACACTTTGACGTCCCCTTGATATCAGAGGCTCATTATTGTTGCTACATTTCTCGATTTTGATGAAGACACCCATCACCTCGTTGGCCCTGGTGTATTTGTGGGATGTGTAAACTTCGTGAACATTTTTCCGATCCCGTTTGTGTCTCATTTTATTAAGGGTTGACAGCTCAAATTAATTACGTTACATAATTGATTTTTTTTTTTTACATAATTGATTTAGTTTTCCTTCCTTCTCTGAGCTGACTGAGGGTTATATCATATCGTTTCCTGAAGCCGAATATTCTGCTTAATCAAAGAAATAGAGGACCGTGGACATAAGCGATGTCCGATCGTGGACAACGCCATCGATAATAGCAGATTTGTGCTGGGAGCCCATGAGATTATTGATGAGGTGAGTGAAATCGACATATAGTTGCAAAAAAAGGGCTGACGGCATTTTGGATTTGTAATTGAGTTCGCGATCAGGAAGTTACCTCTGAGCACCACTCGTCTCTGCTAAAGCGATGGGGCAAAGTTCATTGGAGGTCCAAGAAGTCACAGAAGGCTTGAGCAGCCCACTATAGCGAGCCCCCTGTCCGATGCACCACCGCGGCGATTACACACTGGCTGGCAAATAGCAGGATTAAAATAGTCAATCGCCCTGACTCGTATCGACCGCATACGCGTGTACACAAACACACGCGCCTAGTAATTCGAGGCCAACCTATAAAACATCACTCGCATGCATTCGGCAAGAGCAGCTTTCTCGATAATGAGAACAAATAGTTGCAGCTGCTGGTGCACGGAAAGAAGCACGCACCCACCTCCCCTTTTATTGCTTTATCACGCAAAAATTTCACAAAAATCACAAAACAAACAATATACATTGTTTTGTGATTTGATATGCTTAGTTTGTGAAGATTTCACAGAAGAATTCGGTGTTAAATGTGACCCAATTAAATCTGGTGATATGTTTTTAATGATATAAATTATATTCAAAGTGTTATGCTAGATGATAATGTTTTTGATGTTGTACTGTGAATTGAGTATACAACGTTAAATATCCGGCTATGTGTTTGCATATTGGACACAAATAAGAATGACAAAGAGTAATCCATACGTGTTAATGTTACTTCTTTGAGGTAAGCTTAATATACAGATATCGTGACCAAGGTATTTACTGCAAAGTGTTCACTGCTTACATTAGTGTTAGACCTTAAGGATAGAAACATATTTCCCACTATGGGGAACAGATGTATGAGGAGAATTTAATTGTTGGCAAATGATACATGCATGTAATCTTTAGAGTAAAGTTACATTAATTCAAACATTACTAAAAATCAATATTTAGCGAAAAGATTCGCCAATTCTGCAAACATTATCATCGGTGCTAATTTACAAATTGTTGCAAGTTTAGTTGTAAATAAATAAAAACAGACTTCTTGCATTGATCATTAAAGAACAATTTTAGTCACACATTACACTCAATACAAAGTGATTGTCAAATCAGAATACAGACTAACAGATGTAGATGTTGGGTTTGATACTGACAAGATTTTATTTAGATACGACTTTTTGTGATTTTATTTATTTATTGTTTGGGTATCACTAATGTATATTGTATGTATATCACTAATGTACTCTGTGCGAAGAAAATATTTTACATACTTAGTGCGAAGCTTATAAATAAAATATATTATTATTATAACTCATTCATCGTTAAATTCGTAGTCTTTTGGAATTTGCCAGAATTTAAGAAAATGAACTCGAATTATATTTGACTGTTTTACGGCAAATACACGGATTCAATTTCCGAACGTCGTCACTTGGAACAGAAAGGCACGCCCACTTAGCGCGGGTTAACAAGTTTAGATATATACGTACATGTATTGTACAAGAATAAGAAAGCCTTTAATAGTCCCACAATTGGGAAATTTGTAATGTGTACTGAAGAGAAACCGCCCTAATGACGACTTTTACTAGCAATTTACTTCAGCACATGTATTACAAACAACTAGATCATTGTCATCTCGGTAAACTTTAAAAATGAATTTATAGCTATTCATGCACCGTGTAATGTAGGCATACTTCAACGCGCCCCACACAATATGACCTAAATAGAGACGGAGCAATACTGCCCCCTTGTGTCAGTCTACCAACACTACAGGACACTGCTGAAACCAAGGCAGTCAGTCACAACCAAATAAATCATGTTTGAGGAGACCTTTTATTCAAATGCAAAATATATTGTGGAATTAAGAGCATGGCAAACATGTCAAATATTGTCTCGGAATGGATACTATGGCTATTTTAAGACTTTAACCAATTTGCTACAATGATAAAGCAAGCCAGTGGTTTTGAGCCAAACTCTTTCAATGTCACAGTACATCAAACCATTATTGTGAATGCGTGCACGTATAAATATTAAATTCCCCATCTAAAAATTTATATATTGGTAGCAGTAGTTATAACAATATTGGGCACCAGCAAAAGTGGGAGGAAAAATGAAAATAAATCTCAGGCATCTTGGAATGTGTCAAACAAAGCAAATTTTAAGACTCCTTACTGAATCCATTCATACTATTCCTGTAGTAGTATGTTGTATTTGTCAGCAGTAGCAAAGGTCTCGGCTTTAGACAAATGAAATCCATGGCAAAGAGCTTGTAGGGATGTCGAAAGCTAACTGCAAAACAAAACCCCAAAAAATGTGACAGGGTAAAAGGCGAGGAAGGAAAAAAAAAAGTGTGATTCTTTTCATCTTCAGCCGTTCATGACCATCCTGACCAGTTCTGTGAGGAGAGAGAAAAAAAAATGTCAGAAGTGAATGCAAACATGCTTCCCCCATATTGAGCCCACAACATAAAAAGTGGTCAAGAGGACACCGAAGGAGAGAAGGAGGTAAAGTGATCGTCTCTCGCTCTCGTTTAGGCAGCTTAAGCATTTGGCTGTTTCTATGATCCCAACAGCTGGTTAGAGAAGTGCTTCACTCCAGCCGAGATGCAAAAAGAGGGGAGAAGACAAATTCAGTTTTTTTTTTATCAGCACAGGGGGCCAAACAATTAGCGCAAGTGCAACTTGTTGCAGTTTTCTGTTAGTGGGGGATTGGGAGAAACGTGTCCCTCCATTCTCCCAAAGAAATACTTGAAAAGCAGACATGTTTATCAGTGAAAGCTAACTGGCCTCATTGAATGTTTCAGTGAAAAAAGCAACACCTACAGTTGACAACACCGCCATAGAAGAAAAGCTGTTTCAGAGCGCCGCTGGCATGCAAATGAGGAGCTGCCGTGTCATCTCAAGAGCCACCGGTAGCGATGATCTGACAGAAGGCGTTCCATGTATAAAACAAGCCGCTTGCCTGTATGTGCACCCCCACACAACCCCTTCAGAAATCGGAATGGGGCGGGGGGTGGCACATGCAGGTGGGGCATGCTACAGCCAGGGGCTAAAGACAGACGGCTATAGGAGAAACACGCAGACGCAGATGGCTGCAAGTCGGCCCACAGCTGCACAACTCGCAGAGAAAGACCACAATGGCTTTCCCAACCCCAGACGCACATCGACAAGTTCGCTCAACTTTGAACTTCCACCAGCTATACTCCTAAGTGTTAGGGAGGGTGATGGTGAGTTGATTATTATCATTATCATTATTATAGAAAAGCTAGGAAGCAGCAAAGCCTTGGTCGTGCCACCTGGCGCTATACCCAGTGCCCGTACCGGCCTCAGCCTGACATGATGTGGCGCACAAACACTGTGGGAGAAGAACAGTTACACACTTTGAGTGCTCCAAAAGCAGTGAAGTCACCACATATTAGACAACGTGTTACACTCGTACCCATGTTGTCCATCACGTTTCAAAACAATCTCACACGATGAAACACGTGAGCGATAGAAGATTTCGCGAGAGCATCTAAAGTGTCGTACGGATAAGTGGCTCGGACTGTCACAACACTTGCTTTCTTCAAATATTTCCTTTAATGTTCATTTTCACACACACACATCTCACCTTCATAATTGATGGAGCCGTTTGCGTCTTCGTGTCCTGCCAAAAGAGTCTCCACTTCTTCTTCTGTCATTTTCTCACCTGAAAGTCAACAACAAGGTATTTTGCTAGGACCTTAAAACAAAGCAGGGATTTACGGTCACACAATTTACAGTGAAGAGAATGTTTTTGTTAAATGCAGAGGCGCCTTGAGATAAGGTCTATTGAATATCACGCTGCAACTCGTGAAGCAATGGATATTTTACTACTATGGAGCAAAACAACATAAGCAATACTCATACTTATTCTTCAATCTCTGAAAATAATGATGGATTACTACAGTTTACTGAGGAGTTCTAACTTGCTGCATGGAAATCAATGTGTGTGAGTTTTAAAGAATAATGTCACTTCCATTAAATTATTCACTGCCATTCACAAATCTAGTCGGGAATTGAAAATGTGACATAGAGCACCATTCCCGAATTTGTTCGGCTTTTGTTTTTTCATGCTTGGGTGCCGATAAAGCGCTGGCCACGCCCTCTTGCAATGTTTTTTACTTTTCCACAAGGGGGAAGCAGTTTCCTTTTTTGTATGCTAGTGCTTTGTACCAGTTTCAGCTGTTGTCAAGGCACTATCTAAACCAATATGTATGTATTGCATTGTATTTTGGAAAGCTGCCCTCATTACAAGCTCATATAACTCCAGACTCATGTAATTTAGGAATTAACTCTTTTTTTCTGATGAAAGAAGAGAGTCTAAGGTTTCTGATGCTGCATTGAATGTTTATATAGTCCTAAAACTCAATATTCGGTGGGTCCCGGAATTCAAGTGACAATGACAAAAACCCTGGCACTGAAGTGGACACATTTTTGCAAGTCTGGCAGTGAATAGTTAATTTTAATGCGAAAGAATTGAATACACAAGTGTAATCCCAAGGTAAAGTAGTCCTGAAAATAGCAACCAAAAAAACTTCCTCATTCTGTTCAGAAAGGTCCTGAGAGGAGCACATGCTAGGCTAACAGAGGCAAACCTTACCGAGGGTGGTGAGGACATGGCGCAGCTCTGCGCCCATTACTGTTCCGTTGCCTTCCTTGTCAAAGACACGAAGTCCCTCCACAAAGTCTTCCATGGAACCCTGATCTTTATTTTTAGCAATGGTCTGGAGCATGGGCAAGAACCTCTCAAAGTCCAGCATCTTGGTGTTCATTTCTGACAATACAAAGAGAACTCGCAAAGTTAATCACATCTATTCCGAGGTTGACAAGCCCCCAATTTACATTCAATCTCAACAACTAGGAGGGAGTTGCATAAAAGCCTGTCTCACCCTCAACTTTGGGGTTTCCCAGGACCTTGAGGACATCGGCAGTGACAGGGTTCTGTCCCAGGGAGCGCATGACATCCCCACACTGGCTGTAAGAGATCAGTCCTTCGCCTGTTCTGTCAAACAGCAGGAATGCCTCCTTAAACTCTGTAAAGAAATGACATTAAAGGAAATATGAAATTCACCTAAAAACATATATATATATAAAATAAATAGGTTAAAAAATGTCCGGACATGCACACGTTTGGAAGAAATGCTAGGTCAAAAGAATGATAAAGGCAAATTACATTGTTATGACAGAGCATGCAGGATAAAACAAACAATACAGAGCGACAGAAGCATTTGATATCAAATGTGTTGAAAACCAAAATGACCTGGGAAGGAAACAAACTTAAAGCAACATTAAGCAGCTCAGGTAATGCTGGAGATTTGACTTTCTGCAGTAAAGACACTTTTCAATACTTTAATCGGCTCTGTTACATGAGACAACCTTGCAGAAACCCTCCAACAGGGGACAACAGGGACTTAAATGGCACCATCACTGTTACTATGTTACTATGATGATAACACAGAGGCAATATAATGTCAATATGAAAATGCACACAGCTGGCTCTGAATTCAATTTCTGAGAGGGAATACAATTAGCACGATTAAAAACAAAATTCCAGTGAAGTTGGGATTTTATGGCTGCTCCGCATTCTGGAAAGTTGAGTTTGGGTCATGTTTAGAACTGTGTGACATCACCTTTTCTTGTAACTATATACAGCAGTGGTCTCAAACCCACGGCCCGCGAGCCAACTGCGGCCCCCGAAAGAATATTTTGCAATAATTTATTTTGTATTCATTTTTCCATTTATTCATTTAATTCATTTTTTTTGTGTGTTAAAAATAAGGTTTTGAGAACATTGGAATGTTTTATCTGTAATTTTTCTTGTGGAAATCCTGATGCGGCCCAGCCTCACCCAGACTCTGCCTCCAGCGGCCCTCGGGTCAATTGAGTTTGAGACCCCTGATACCTCGTCTTACTAAACGCTTTAGCTAATGAACTTTTTGCCTTACGAACATTAAATTCGCGAGAATATAATCCCGGCATACAAACTAATTTTCGGAAAACACACAGAGCATCACAATGGCTGGCGGACTGGTTTTCGGCGGAAGAACACCAAACCACATGGCCGAACAGCGCCACCCTGGCTGCCGGACTACTTTTCCACACCCACTTCCTTTGAATGCACTCAGTGCAGACGTGGTTTGTTATGGAGAGGGTACTTTTGCTAAATCAACCATTGCTACATGTGGCGAAGGGTGTTTCTGTGTTGTCTAAGCAACGGTCTCAGGCAATAGAAGAGGTTAAAATTTTCTGTTGATTTGGATTAACAAAAAGCAGCTAGTAGGGGACAGTGTGTGAGGGTATTATTGCCGAGAAAGCACGGCAACTTCATTCAGATATCATCAAGAGGCTACTACATCAACGACTATCACAAGGCAAATAAAACGACTATTATACGGTAGTTTATTTCTTTAATTACAATACAATAGCACATTTGTTATACATAAAATAAGGTATATTTTGTGTAGTTTTAAGGCTTATTCAGTAGAAAATTATGTTTTATGGGAACCTGGAAACTGATTATTCTAATTTTTAATGGTTTCCTATCGGAAATTAATCTTTGGAAGACACAATTTTCGCCCTACACACACTTTCTGCGAACGAATTAAGTTTGTAAGATGAGGTATTACTGTACACTGAATGTTTTGGGAACAGAGGAAATTATTTCACATAGTTGCTTGATGTACAGCTACAGTTTTTCAAACAGTACAGGGTCTCCGCTTTTGCATTTTACGATTCATATTGAGCTACACATTCTCAATGGGAAACGGGTCTGGACTGCAGGCAAGCAAGTCGACTTACTACTCTGCACTCTGACTCATTACTCATGCTGTTCTAACAGGTGCATCAAATAGATGTTACTTGGATGACAGCATATGTTTCTTCAAAACTCGTATGTTACTTTCATGGTTGATGGCGTCTTCACAGATGTGCAAATAACCCGCACCGTTAATTCTATCCGACCACAGATGCTGCCTTTTGAACTTCACATCCATAACAATCCGGATCAGTGTTCTCCTCTTTTGGGATACAACATGCACAATTTTCCAAAACAGTTGGAAATGTGGGCTTGTGAGAACACAGAACAATTTCACTTTGCATCAATCTACCATAGCTGAGATCAGGCTGAGAAAAGCCAGCAGTGTTTCTTGCCATTATTGACAAATTTCTTTTACTTTGCACATACGGATGTAGCACCAAACCTTTACCAATGTTGGTCTTCTGAAGTGTTCCATAGCTAAAATGGCGATATCCTTTACACATTGATGGCGGGTTGTGACGCATTGCAACATGAGGGATCAAAGGTCACCTGCAGTCAATTTTGCCTTTTGACCTTGCCGCTTGGATATAGTGATTTTCCAGAGTCACTGAAACGTTTGGTGATATGGACTGAGGATGATGAAATTACAAATTCCTGATGAGGAACATTGTCCTTAACTGACATAAATGACATCTTGGATTCCCAATATTCCAACAATCACTTGAGTTTGTGTACCAGCTTTATAGCATCAATTGATGTGCATCAACATTACAATGACTGATTACCAGAGACTGGTATGGAACAGTCCAATTGTCCTGGACAGATGCCCATTTTGTGGACACAGGACGAGAAGGTATTTTAAAAATGAGGGACTAAGTAAGAATGCAAGTGGGTTTTCATTAATTCCTTTAATCGTCCCTAACAGGGTTAACTAACTACGGACAACAATTTCACTAATGACTGACAAAAACACACCCAGCCTGTTTCACGTGTGGAATACACCAATACAGTTCACCATTTCAGACCGAATGTGATTTTGTTTCGTTCATGTTCGTATGCGGCAGAGTTTGACCTCCCTTTGCTTCATCCTCCATCCAAAAAAAGGGTATTTAATCGCCAGTCAGTCTGGTGACGAACGTTGGTTGTGTTGACAGCTAAATGCTCTTTTGGTTGACATTTAAACATTTGTAAACAACTCGACCCAGCCAGTTATGTGAGCACGAGTTAAGATGTCAACATAAATTTTGGTGACCATTTTAGGTACATCTGGTGACGTTTAGATATCTGCATTACATATTTAGACTGTCAACGTGCATCACTCTATGGGAAGTGAGGAGGCACATATTACATCAGTGTTGGGAATTGAAGAGCCATTTGCAACTCAAAAGCACTTTAAACGTATGACAGATGGGGATGGAGGACGACGATTCTACAACTACGGATGAGGGAAATTTGACAGAAGGGTACTTAGGTCGCAGCCGGAGGACAAATCATCAAAATAGGGTAAAGCACCCATCTCGGCTGATTACCACCACAAGTTATTGCAAATTAACCGTTATCGGCAGCAAGCCAACATTCAACATTATCAGTTCTTATCTGTTCATCTGAGATGAATGCAATTGGAGCAAAGAACATTTACAGTAAAGTCTCATTATATCGATATCGGTTATATCGATAGTACTGCTTATTACGATACTATTTCTATGAACTCAATGAGAAAATTACATGCCCGCAGGATCAGATATATCGATAGTCCGGTTGTATCGATATTTTTTCCGACTCCCGAGAATATCGATATAACAAGACTTTACTGTATTTATTTATTGAGTAGAGAACACTGGTACAGTAAAGTCTCGTTATATCGATATCGGATATATCGATAGTCCCGGTTATATCGATACTATTTCTATGCACGCACGGAGAAAATTACATGCAAACAGGGTCGGATATATCGATAGTCCCGGTTATAGCGATATTTTTTCGGACTCCCTTGAATATCGATATAACGAGACTTTACTGTATTTGGTTGAATGTTTTACTTTATTGGATTCAGTAAGAACAATGGGAGAGTTGTTTGTAATTAATATTTTAGAAGGTGGTTAACATGAAGCTGGGTCGAAATGCATTCGGTGTTAGTTTCGCCACTGATCAGACAAGCATGAATGAATTTTACTTTTATATTACTGCCTAGTTCATTTAAAAACGTGTAAAGTGTTTTAGCAAATGTCTTGGATAATACAGTATCTGATAATATTATAGGTAAGCTCTAAAATGGTGAAATGTGCCAGGAAGTCAGGCCTACCAAAAATCAAGCCCAGCTCACTTCAGGCAGTGTTTTGAGTCCCCCCCCCCCCCCCCCCCCCGTTTAAAGGAATGCGCCTCTTCCCTTCTGGCAGTAGACAACTTTTCCCCAGCACCATATTTGGTAATGGAGGAGTGGAGGAAAGGAGGAGGAGAGTGCAAGAACAAGGAACATGGCCTAGTATGCCTATATTGTCAACGGTGCTCAAACATACAGCACATTACTGTGTGCAGCACCAAAAAAGGGGAAGTGCGTGAGAATGACTGCCTTGGAATTAATGAGACAGTTAATGGTAACCTGACACAAACCAGGAATGACAAAAGACTATTCACATAACTTTTTTTGGGCATTGCAGCATCGTAAACACACCTACCAACTTTGGTATTGTTCTGTGGCGCATGTGAAGGACTTAGACAGAGCAAAAATAGCTCAAAGCACCGCAATCACATCAACAACAAATCTGTCAATGTGAACATGCAAACCAAGTCCCATATTAGTCCTCTACGGACTTACCACAAATCTGTTCCAGGTTAAACTCAATCTGTGAAAAAACAAGCAGTTGCAAGAGGAAAGAAATAAAACTGTGAGAGGAAAATAAGTGTAGGAAACTAAAAGCGCGTCTGTTCTGACAGGAGGACGACAACTCAAGCAGGGAAGACAGCGGAGACAAGGGGCAAAGTGCCGTCTGAAACGAAACACAATGACACAAAAAGCGTGGTCATCGAAGATAAATAACACAAAAAGCTGAGTACTCACCTTGAATTTGATCGTCCGAGAAGTCAGACTGTTAAGAAACACGATTGAGCTAGATGAAATGGGTTGGCATTTGCAACGACGCAAAGCAATGTTAACAGAGGTTTACTCGTGCATTACCCAAAATAACCCTACCATATAGTAGGGCTATGGAAATTAACCGTGACAAACATGTTTATCATTATTCATATAAACAATTTTTATAAGTAATTTTTTTACTGGATGATCTTTCATCGAAGCTACACGCTAACATTAGCTTCGAAAAAGTTGCACTTCCGCTAGCAAGAAAGCGGCGACCACAACGGCATTTGGAAGCGCAATACTTGGACCAAGCCATCACATCGATAACTAAATGACATCCGAATCAATAATTTCCGAACGAGATTGTGTTATTTGTGTCGAACGGAGAGAAAACTCACCATGTCTGAAACGGCTAAGGTGTGTCCCAGAGAAAAGAATGTGACACTGACTGCTTTCGTGAGTCACGTAGAACAGTGATGCCCTAACTCGACTGGGGGCGGGGTGAGGATTAAAAAAAAAAAAGCAACGTCATGACATCATCATAGTGACGTCCAGGCAGAGGAGCCATATTTGGTGAGGGCACGAACATTTATTTTAAAGGACAACCGACGTCTCCAGGACAAGTTGTTTCCATAATTTGTAAAATGGCTTCAAATGACTTCTACTGAGCGTATTTTACAAATCTTCCACTGCATATAGCTATATTTTACATTTTAAGACTCGCGCTGAATATTCAGGAAGTCTTGTTTTTGAGTTGGTGACGAGTCCTCACGTTACGTCATGAAAGGACCCTCCCCCCTGACCGACAAAAAGACACATTGTAACAGTCCGTCATCACGTCAATGTATTTTGCTCTACTGTTTGTCTGAAAACCTTGATGTTGCAACCAAAAGCTGCCAGAAGGGGGTGTCCAAGCTCCATGGAAGGAATTTATCAGCCTGTGGAAACGGGCTGATTCATTCCTCACAGGAGCTGGTCGCCATTTTTGGGTGCGACATTTACCCCTGCCCGTTTGCCTCAAAATTGGATTGGATTGGATTTGCCTTTATTAGTCTCGCAGTGGAGAAATTTACATTTCAATGCAGCAAAGTTATGAAAGAAATGAAAGTAGAAAAGCAAAACACAGGAGCTGCTGGAAAGGCAGCCACTCTCGCGGCGCCGTCTTGAAGTCAAAAGAACAAAAAAAAACCTAAATAACAAATAACATGACAACACGAAGACACAGAGAGATATTCATTCTTAAGCACTTTCTGTACCCTCTTTGTTACATAAATGACACGGAAAAAATTATTTAATCGATTGCAAACTTGTATGCTTTCCTCTTCAGAACTATTTGAATCATATTCATAACTGGATGTGTAACAAGAAAGCATATTCTCCGAATCTGAATCCATTGTTTTTATTTTTCAGCAATGCAAGACGTCTTGACGTGACGTCACGAACTGGGGGCGGGAATTCCTGAAAATTCCCAATTCGCAGCTCAATTTTTTTGCAGATTTTGGACACTTTGAGTCATTTTTATTGGTATTTTGCATTTGAATAATCATACTGCGTGTTTTGGGTATTTTAGATGCGATAAAACGTTTTTCTGATGTCGGTTAAGAAATAAAAAAGTGACGTTGGTTGTCCTTTAAGGGTCGGGAATTCCGGTTTTTATCCTGCATGTTTTGGAGCTTTCCCTATTTCAACCCATCAACGCACTTGATTCGATTGATAATGGTGGTTTCAGGCTTCTTTAGAGCGTGCTGGATGGTTTGAATCATTTATGTGGAGGATCTCAAACAGTAAAACAGGTAAACCAAGCCATTAACTCTTTAAACAGTAACCCAAATAGAACAAATAGAAACAGTACAAATAGAATCGTCTAGTGCTTCTTTGCATTTTTTTGGTGATGATACTAGTGCAGCGTGTTCTACCGGAAACAAATTCCTTGTGTGTTCTACATAATTGGCAATAAATATGATTCTGATTTTGTAATGACTCTCCATAAACGGGAAGTACACGCTTGCACATCGGCCGTACAGTGCTGAGGTGCAGGGTTCGATCCCAGCTCCGGTCTTCCTGTGTTGAGTTTGCATATTGCCCCAGTGTCTATATAGTCTTTTCTCTGGTGTTCAGTGTGAGTGTGAGTTGTTCATTGTCCATCTATGTGCCCCCTATGATTAGTAAGCAACCAGTTAACATTTTACCCAAACATCATCTGGGATCGGCTCCAGAACGCCCTCGACCCTTATCAGGATGATCTGATTAGCAAATGCATGGGTGCACTTTTTCCCAGATTGGGACCTCCAATTATTCGAGACGAATGTAAAGTAAACAACCAAAAAGACACATGACATGTGACATTTTGCCCCATTAATACACATTTGTCTTAATTCCCTTAATAAAAATATAATATTTTATCTTCAAAGCATGTAATTAATTTCCCAAAATAGATGCATTGAAGACTATAGAATGTCTTCCCACAGTGAGTACAAACCAATTTGTGTTCTGATTTGCCAAATAAATAAACTACAATTATAAAAACTAAAATGCAATCATAAATGAAACACCAACTCTATCCTGAAAAAGGCCCAACAGAGAATGTACTTCCTGAGGCTGCTAAAGAAGCATGGCCTGCCACAGGAGGTGCTGCAACATTTCTACACGGCTGTCATCGAATCCATCCTGTGTTCTTCCATCACCGTTTGGTTCGGGGCCGCCACAAAAATGGACAAAATCCGACTTCAACGGACAGTTAGGACGGCGGAAAAAATCATTGGCACCGCCCTACCCACTCTCGAGGACTTGCACACTGCAAGAATCCAAACTAGGGCGCGGAAAATCCTACTGGACCCTCCGCACCCTGCCCACCACCTTTTCCAGCTACTCCCCTCAGGCAGGCTCTACCGATCCATGCGCACCAAATCCAGCAGACATTTAAACAGCTTCTTCCCCCAAGCCATTAACTCTTTGAACTCTTTCAACAGTAGCCAAAATGGAACTGTATAGTGCCACTTAGCAGTTTTTTTGACAACGATACTAGTGCAGCGTGTTCTACCGGAAACAAATTCCTTGTGTGTTCTACATACTTGGCAATAAAGATGATTCTGATTCTGATTCTGAAAATAAATTGATGATTGTAATTGGTGACAGGGTGCTCCGTTTTTGGTGCCACATTCCAAAAAACATACATGGCATGTTAACAATTTAACTGTCCCCTCGGTGTGATTGTATTCTTAAATTATTAAACGAGTGTAGAGTAACAGAAAGACAATAAACAAATGTTTGATCATTGAATAAAATTCAGACAAAATAATCTGAGAACGAATGTGAAGTCTTTCAAGTTGTGAAGCAGTGTACATACTTAAAATAACTTGACAATTACCCCTGTGCAGGGAACGGTTAACATCAATTTAAGTTTAAAGAAATGGCCAATAAATTTTACAGTACTATAAATTATAATGCACAGAATAAGAAGTCTTTATTTTCATCTATCAACACTGGCACAGGCATATACATGATTTCATTTTCTCCAATAAAATTTCAGCATGTAAATACATATATGGAATTTCAATGTAGGAGATGGTCATGCAAACATGACAGCCATATGACATCGAGCAGTTGCAAAGCAGGTGCGTCATGAGTAGCGGTGGATTATTTATTGTCACACCATACAGCCAGTATGACAAAACAAACATCATGCACTGTATTTAAAGCATATATATAGAAGTGCAGTAACATTGCATTCCATTTACCCATCACATTACTTAGGGTACTTTTTCAAACGCAGACAGAATAAGAGCTAAAATACTATTTCCTTGCTAGTGAAAATCAGTGAGTAATTGATAACCCCAGCCAACCAGGAGGTTTGGAACCGCCTTCATGAAGATGGCAAAGGTCTTTTTTTCCCCTATTGCTCCATCCAATGCGTGTACTAAATGGAGATTATTTTGTAATGTAAACATACTGTAGTTCATTGGCATTAAGATACAATAAAATGGGGCCAAAGATATATTTTAATATTTGAAGGGGGATATGCTGCACTGTCAGTCAGACACAGTATGTCACCCTTTTTCCATTGGAAAAAATCTGATATGAATTTCTAAGACAGTAATGTTATTATTTTACATTATTTTGTGTTCCTATTTGTCACAAAAAAAGAGAAATACAAGATTAATCTCATAGCATTGCCTGCCCGATAAAAGAGATAACACATACTGTATTACTGTGACAGAAACAGCCTCAAAAGACACTGATGGCATCACTCCTGTTGTCCTAGTTCTGATTTTAGCACAGGTCGCGGCTGCCATCTTCATCCGTCATATGTTAGATTACAAATAATTACATTATGTGTATACCACATCTATTGATTCTTTCTATGAAGAGTGTATTATCTACTCCTCAGACAGGTGCATGATTAAGATTACTCACCTCCAAAGTACTGGGGTCAAATGGTAAATCTAATGGCCGCACCATTCTAAATCTCATCTGCGGGGTTGCTTTTGATGCTGCAGGAGTTGCAGGTAGGATAGGAAAAGGTAGGCTCAGTTTGGGCTGGACCACTGGCAAAGGTGAGTTCTTTGTAGAGGTTTCTCTTTTTAGAGCCATTCGTCATTTGTTCCCGGCTGCCTGGACTGTATGAGAGAAGCGACTGACTAAAAGATGTCAGTGTGACGGAGAACTGGGTTAAGGGAAAAGAACAGGTGATGATGTGTGATGCTCAGGGACTGCAGGGGTGGATACGTGGAACAAGTGAGAGAGAGGGAGTGAGTCAGAGCGTAGATTTGGAATAAGGCTGAGAAGAGAAACTCATAGTTTTGTCAATATTTGTCAGAAATGTTTGTTCGGACACTGTGAATAAAGGCTCGAATAAAGGCTGTGAATAAAGGCGTTGCTTGGTTCTGTGTCTTGTTTTGACACAGGTCTTTTTATGTCATTTAAAAATAGGCTGAGTGTTGTTCTTGGTACTAGTGTTAGCCCGGATTTCCACACAAAATTGCAGAAACAGTGAAGTATGCACAAGGTCCCCCGACACACGCACATCCAATCACAACTTGACTGTCCACTGTCAAGGTGTCCTTGGGCGAGATATTAAACCCTAATTTGCTCCCAGTGGGCCTGGCAACGCCTTGGATAGCAGCAGCTGCAGATTAGTGTGTGTGTGTGTGTGTGTGTGTGTGTGTGTGTGTGTGTGTGTGTGTGTGTGTGTGTGTGTGTGTGTGTGTGTGTGTGTGTGTGTGAGAGCGAGTGAGAGAGAGAGAGAGAGAGAGAGAGAGAGAGAGAGAGAGACTATGATGGTGTGGATAAAGATCTATATGTACTGTACTGTAAATGCACTCCATTTAGTCTAAGGAATTATAATCACTTTTAAGGGGGCATCACTGATTTGCGGAACGGGGCCATTCACAGTTGAGCTCAGTACCTAACCCCACATCTAGTGGGGTTCCTCGCCGCATGCTCCCTGGGGTTCTGGTGGCTAAATGATTCAATGCACAACTGAGGCCCGACTTTGAATTTCTGCCAGTATCCCGTCTTGGTATGATAATGGCCTCGATGAGCCTTTTAAAGCTATGACACTACAAACAAAGCAGCTGAGGTACTTGCAGTTTTTTCACATGACTGGTAGCATGTCTGTGTGGTGGGGGGAAAATGATATACCCCTCTCCCCATTTTCTTCTAAGAATGCTGATATACCTCCAATAACACTGATATACCTCCAAAGGGAGTTTTGCCCCCCCCCCCCCCGCCTGGGAAAAAAACTCTAAATACAAATACAAAAAAAGCATTTATAAAAAAAAGCAATATTATAAATAAATATTTGGAAAAAATCTGTCAATATGAATTGTCTTGTACTGTATGTTGCCATGTGTAGTTCGCTATTCACATAATATATTCCAGTGATTCCCAACCATGTGCCGTGACACTTTATGCAACAGAAATCAGGAAGTGCCAGTTGGGAAATTATCAAATTTCATTCAACAAGTTCAAAATGATTTATTATTAATATCTTTATTTCCCCATGTCAGTGAAATATAGTGAGAGGTAGAGTAAAATGATATTGTTCCACTTGATGACACATGGCTCATAGCTAATTTGTACATCCACGTTTTGTGACATTTATGTTTGGTGGTGAGCCCGATTTTTTTATGATCCGTACAAATACAGTCATGAAAAAAGAACACTGCCAGAGGGCGCAGCGCTCAAAGATTGTAATTCAAAATGTTACCTCGAGAGATCACTGTTGTGTTGCAGGAACAAACTTAAACCAGTCATTCTCACTACGTATCCATCCCCATGCCAAGGTACGTTTTTTACATTGGAAAACGTTTGCGGGACACCACAAACCAAAAATGTTATTAAATGACACTATGAACAGTATATTTAATTACAATCCAATTTCGCAATTTATTGATACTTAGTCAGCGTGAAACTACGAGGTAACTAGCTTTTGGCGCTTTCTCATTTACCTTTGTGTTTTTGTGTGTGTGTTTTTAACTTTAATCTTTCAGCAAGCTTCATCCGGGTCAGAATCTTTGCAGTTGCAGTTTGCAGTTGTCCTTTTTTAAAAAACAAAAACGTATCCATGGCCGTCACCACGTATCCATGGCCGTCACCACGACCTCTCGTGTATCACGGCACACCTGACAATCTCTCACGGCACCCTATATATATACAGTAAAGTCTCGTTATATCGATATTCTCGGGAGTCCGAAAAAATATCGATATAACCGGACTATCAATATATCCGACCCTGCGCGCATGTAATTTTCTCATTGCGTTCATAGAAATAGTATCGTAATAAGCGGTACTATCGATATAACCGATATCGATATAACGAGACTTTACTGTATATATAGTGTGCTGCGGCACAGTGGTTGAAAATAACTGCATTTTCTCCATCTGTCTAATGAAGACGAGCGTCCCTTTAGGGCGCAATAAATCGCATACTAAATGGGTCTTAAAATTACTGTATTTATATGTGCTGAATCCCAAACAAAGGCAACAGCAAAGCCACGCTGTGAGCCTAATGTCATTTGTTGTGACCTGGCAATTGTGTCCTGTATAAATATAAACAACAATACTGTGGTAAAATGAGGAAAGAAAATTACTATGAACCACCCCAATTTCAAATAATGAAATATAACATAAAACACATGGAGGTCAGGGTGTAGATAAGCCGGGTATTGATGTCTATTCATTGGCCATCTGATTGTGTAGAGTCTGCCGAGCAGACAGCTCAGTGTCAAGCACTTTAGGAAGATTAACAGCCCAGCCTCACATTTTTTTTCCTGTCGTCTCAATAATCCAACACAGGAAGCTAGTAACATCAATGACAGTATCGCATGCCGGGTCTCAGAACGATCACCACTCTGTTTTAATTGGCAAATTGAATTTTAATCCTGTTGTGATATTTAGCCGCATTACTCGACAGTTCATTCGGAAAGGTACCATCACAAATTCCTCTTTATTCAGTATGTGTTGAGTGCAAAGAGAAATTAAATTAGTGTAACTTGGAGGAAACGTTTCAACAGATCCTCTGAGATATTCCCACTGGCTAATGAAATTATGGCAGTTCTCCCACCTAATGCCATTCAAAGCCCCCCTCCCCGACCACCCCCATGCTCAAGCAAATCTCCAAACCACCTGATTTATTTTTAATGATATTACACCCCTCGGTTGGCTGTGTCATGGTAATAATCGGGGCTGCTCCAGCTGCCTCTAGATCACATTAGCCGGGCTTAATATTGGCAGTGCGGAGTCTGCTAAACAATGAGGCAATGGGATCGGGAGCTTAGCGGCAGGCTTGCCAATGGGCATCCTGCAGGAGGTAGAGTCGTTGCAGGCCAGAGTGCTCCAGTTCCCTGTGCCCCTGAGGACTGGCATTATTATTAAGCAGCATCTTAGCCAGCAGTGAAGCTTTAAAGCCACCGCAAAGAGTCTCGAACCCCATCCACGAGCCCGAGACATCAAAACCATCCTGCCAAGGGAGCGTGAAACAAGTTGCAAAGTGATATCCTGCTTTGTGCCAAGACAAAAGCCAAGCATATGCACCTTAGTTGCCGCCTGCTGTGACAAAGACAGTGACAACTGTTTTGCCGGAACTGCGGCATGAAAACTACTGCTTCAACGGCCATCACTTTCATTTTTGGGCCATTTTTTCCCCGGCTATTGGCATAAACACCTTAATGTAAACGACAGGACAATATGAACGCATTAGTCAGGTGCTATTGTCGGTTAGTCTAATTCATGTTGCCAGCCTGTCGTGTTGCCACATTTGCATAATGGTCACACTGGGAATCAGACGGGGCCACTTGTGCGATACTCGCACCTGATCACAGACACGCTGTGGGTCCTTTGCCAATCACACCTCCACGGTGGACCGAGCCTACCCATTGAACATGGTGCGCATACAACGCAATATGCATACCTCCATATTTGAGCGAACGTACAGCACGCATTCACCCAGCGATGATGCTTTGTCCCAAACTGTTGTTTGGATCGGCTTTTGTATAGGGGCCTGCAGATTACCGCCGTTGATTAGTGCTTGGGTGTAATCCTTTCAGCCCCCTCTCTCCAAAACACCCCTGGGATATGCCCGTCTCCCTCAGGACCGGTAGCGTGGCAGATGGATCCTCCTCCCCCTCTTTTGCCCCCCTTCAACAGCACACCCAAAAACACTGTTGATGTCCTGGGACGGAGGCTGTAAAGTATCCTGAATATGAAACCACAGGCACCTTTGTTGAATGGCTCTCTCCCCACTTAGTGAGGATTGCCCTCAAGCCAGATTCCCATTCTGTTGCTATCTGTGCGACTGGAATGTTTTCCAAATCCATTAGCCCAAAGGAAGATGGTATAAGCTGCAAACAATCTGCTCATATTGCCCCGGATCGTGAAGGATCTTACCAAAACACACTTTGAAGAATCTTATTAAAGTGCTAGAGTTGCAGACCGCATATGTGGATGTTTTGGTGAGCTGCACTTTGCTATTGCACACTTCAACAGACGGACTTGGTGTAACTTGCTGCGGTATGCAGCAAACGTTTTGGGCTTGTGTGGATTCATTCACGTGTATGATCACTCACGCGAATGTGTGTGTTTGTGTGTGTGTTTGTGTGTGTGTGTGTTTGTGTGTGTGTGTGCGTGTGTGTGCTTGAGATCAATTTCACCTTCAAGAACGTCTAAAGTGTAAATGATTTTGAATTCAGCTTATACAACCACGCATATCGAAGGCATTTAAAATCAATTTCAGTGCATTTTTTTTAGAAAGCTGCATTTACCGTATGTTCCGGTGTATAAGGCACATTGGAGTATAAGGCGCACCTGCAATGAATGGTGTACTTTCAAACTTTTTCCATATACGTATAAGGCACACCGGAGTATAAGGCGCACCTTCAATGAATGAAAAAAGTTATCCCAAAATAATATCTAAATATAGAAAATTTTCCCAAATATAAGGCAAAGCAAATTATTAAGGCTACAGTAGAGGCTAAGATTACGCACTACTTATTTTTACAGGAGGAAATGGAGTTGGTGGCTGCTCTCAGTATAGTTGAGAGACCTGTTGTGGTTCAATATTACTTCACATATAAGGTGTACCTGCGTATAAGGCGCAGGATCATCTTTTGGAGAAAACGAAGGCTTTTGGTTGCACCTTATACACTGAAAAATACCGTAATTTGAGTACTTTGTATTTAAATGCCTTAAACACTTTTGCTTCTAAATGCATTGAAAATATTCTCAGTGTTTCTTGTTCAAGTATTTTTGATTAAGCTACATGTGTTTTCTTTATTTTGGCTGCAAAACATTTTAGCTTTTTTTTTGTAAATGCTTTTAGGTGGTGATCGTTTGCTTGTATCAACTTACTTTACTCTTACTAGTTCAACAGTAGCCCAAATGGAACTGTATAGTGCCACTTAGCAATTTTTTGATGATGATACGAGTGCGACTTGTTCTACCGGAAACAAATTCCTTGTGTGTTCTACATACTTGGCAATAAAAATGATTCTGATTCTGATTTTGAAATATGTAGAAAATGAGTTACCGTATTTTACGTATGAGATGCACCAAAAAGTCTTGATTTTCTTCGAAAGATGACCCTGCTCCTGATAAGCAGGTGCGCCTTATGTGAAGTAAAATTGAGCCTCAATGGGTCTCGCAACTAATTTCAGCACCCACCGACTCCATTTCCCCCTGTAGAAAAAGTAGTGCCGAATCTCAGCCTCTACTGTAGTACCTTATAATGTGGTGTGCTTTATTTTTTGAAAACTTTTATAGTAATATATATATTATATTTGGAAAACTTTTTTATTCATTGAAAGTGTGGCTTAAACTCTGTTGCGCCTTATATATGGAAAAAGTTTGAAAATCTACCATTCATTAGGGGTGCGCCTTATACTAAGATGCACTTTATACACCGGAAAATATGGTATATAAATCAGACAGCCTCATTTTGGCTATATGATAGTCATCCTATAGAGAAAACGCTACCAAGGCACTTCTAAACATACATAAAACATACTGTGCATACAATATTGTTCCCAAATGACAGTCGAAGTGTGCAAGGTTTTTCAGCCATGCGTACAAATTTGCTGCCAACACCTTTCCTTCAGAGTGCAAAACGGGGCCTTTACATCATGCGGCCCTCCTCACCCTGTGCCATGCATGCAGCCCACCCCTTCGCAGGGCCCACCCCGCCCGCGTCATCTTTTATGATGTCTACAAGGGGTTCAGCTTTCAGCAGCAGAGCAGGGTGCATATGTGTGGAGAGCTTTAATTCCCATTGTGTTCGTGCAGTCTTGCTGTGTGTGAGTGTGACTGTGTTTTAGCAAAAGAGGGAGATGAAGAAAAAAAGCCAGGAACAAGGACCCATCTGTCAGCACAGAGCAAGGATCCCTCCCATTTCACTCCGAGCCCCTTGGAGACAGGAGTGAGAGACAACTCACTTGTGGCACTGATTCTTCCTTTCCTTTTTGATTTTTTTTTTCTCATAAGGAAGGGGGTTATCTTCATTATGAGTAACAACCGTCAATAAATAGTTAGACGAGTTCCCCTGGTTTGACATTTTTTTAAAAACAACTCAAAAGTAGAAAAATGAGAATTGTATAGATGTATAGAATGACACGCTTTGCAAGGTGGTGGTGGACCCCCGAAAAAGCAGGCAGGAAGGACGAAAAGGGTGCATTTGACAAATTGTATTATAGTTTCCCGGAACAAAATCATGAACAACAAAGTCATCAGAACAAAAAAGGTCCAAAGTAGCAAACAAAACCATGAGTCAAACGTGACAAAATGAAACAAACCTGACAGGGTGAAACAAACATTGACCCGACAACGAATGGTCGGGCCGTGAGTCTTTTTAACTGCCACTGATTAAAACGCCTGTGCAGCTGCAGGTGGGGCATTACAGTGCCACCCGTTGGTCGCAAACGAAGATATTGCATACAATTTCTGAAAAGAAAATCAAATACAGCGCTGTCTTGAGATATGAGTCACCTGACAGAAACTTCAAGATTCGAATGGTCATCTGGTTTAAGAGCATTTGACATGAGAGCAGAAATATGAGATAGGAGCATTTTTACGGTGGCAGTGAACGCAACTCATTTTCCATCAAATAGTAGTTTGGCACTGAGTTGAAATACTTTTCAAGTCAGAGGCTTCAATCTAATGTCAAATCTGCCTTTGAAGTAAATTTAAATGTAAAACAATTACAGGTTGTGCATTGAAAAAAAATACATCGGTTTGCATTTGGAAACTGCTGAGCTTAATGCTGAAATACTAGCGAACAAAAATCCATAAATGGGTTAACTAAGAGCATCGGTGATGCGGTGTTATGTAACTCGTTAAGCAACGGATACTTCAACACAGATGTTTCCTCAGAGAAGAAAAAACAATTCATATTGCATCCTAGTAACCATCTCATCCATGTCCGTGTTAACCCAGATGTCTGCATCATAGTGTACCATATAGCAAACACATGTACACCAGAAAGAGCCGCACAATAATGAATAAATCATGATCCACAAGCACTTTCGTTATTCCTGTACAGACGCTCCCCAACTTAAGAACGAGATATGTTCTGAACGGTCGTCCGGAAGGTGAATTCATTCATAAGTTGCTTCAGTGCTATATTTTGTATGGAATGTATGTTTAAAAGACAACCGACGTCTGCGGACAAGTTGTGTCCATAATTTGTAAAATCGCTTCAAATGACTTCTACTGAGCGTATTTTACAAAGATTCCATCGCATATAGCTATATTTTACGTTTTAAGACTCGTGCTGAATATTCAAGAAGTCTTGTTTTTGAGTTGGTGACGAGTCCGTACTTGACGTCACTAAAGGAACGCCCCTGACCGAAAAAAAGACACATTGTAGCAGTCCTTCCATCACGTCAATGTCTTTTGCTGTATTTGTTTGGTCCGAAAACCTTGTGTTGCACCCAAAAGCTGCCAGAAGAGGGCGTCCAAGTTCCATGGAAGGAATTTATCAGCCTGTGGAAACGGGCTGATTCATTCCTCACAACAGCTCGATGGCCATTTTTGGGTGAGACATTTACCTCCAATGTTGCCTCAAAATGGCACGAAATAAATTATTTAATCGATTGCAAACATGTATGCTTTCCTCTTCAGAACTATTTGAATCATATTCATAACTGGATGTGTAACAAGAAAACATATTCTCCGAATCTGAAGCCATTGTTTTGATTCTCCAGCAATGCAAAACATCTTGGAATGACGTCACGAACTGGGGGCGGGACTTTCTGAAAATGCCCAATTCGCAGCTTAACGTTTTGCATATTTTGGACACTTTAAGTCATTTTATTGGTGTTTTGCATTTGAATAAAAATATCATATTTGGGTATTTTAGATGCTATAAAATGATGTCAGTTAAAAAAACAAAAAAGTGATGTTGGTTGTAAGTATGTTAAGGCTTATATAAGTAACCTGTATTGGTTTGGACTGAAAAAATAAACATTTAATAAAATATATGCTATTTGAAGATATGTACAAGCACAACTGGAGAGACTACAAGGAGTCCTTTAAGACGGGGCCGCGAGAGTGGCTGCCTTTCCAGCAGCTCCTGGATTTTGTTTTTCTACTTTCATTCCTTTCATAACTTTGCTGCTGTGAAATGTAAATGTCCCCACTGTGAGACTAATAAAGGCAAATCGAATCAAATCCAATACTATATACTGTATGTTCCTATAAAAATTTTCGTATTTACCATTGCTCGTAACTCGAATGTTCGTAAGTACGGAAGCGTTTGTATTTGTTAAAAATGCACCACATCATACAATGATATTTATCCCTAGAACATTAACATTTTTCCCCTGGAACAGATTCATGCCGTTTCTATTGTTTTGGTTAACGATAATTTTGGACTGATACAGTAAAGTACCCAAATGTCCTGGTAATTATTAAATAATCCTGAAAAGGACTAATAATTGAGGCCGTTTTAGATCAGATGCATGCACCCATGCACCATGACCTCTTCCAGGAGGCTGACTTTCTGTGTTAGTGCAAATGGGAACTGGATGCAGTTCCCATTACGTTGGACTGACATTCATTGGGGATTGTGGGAGATGATGAGCTTCCAATTCCCTGTGTAGGCTGCAGGTGTGATGAAGTCGACGCTTACTCATGGGACATAAGGGAGGGTGTGGGATGTAGGGGAACAGGGGTGCATCTACCTGGGGAGCACTCACACACATTGTATACTGACATGCAACCTCGCTGAACTCTTTATTGGGGGCGAGAAGGCCACGAGTGCGCTGTCTGATTGGGCCAATTTCCTTTTTTCCTCCCCAATATCAGTTTCATATGTAAAGAGCATTATATTCCTTATCATGCTGTTTTTGGAGTAACTACCAAGTGTCTGACTTTGTACTCCTGTCAGGAGCCTTTGTGCATCGACTTGTCAGTATGGGCAGATCACTCTTTATAGTGTGCTGCTCTTTTTTTGATGGAAACACAAAATATGCTATTTGAACATTATTCTGATTTCAAGAAGAAGAAACGACATTTGGGACTCTGCGGGCGGCCCGGTAGTCGAGTCGTTAGCATGCCGACTTCACAGTGCAGAGGTCATGAGTTCAAGACCCGGTCCGACCTCCGTCACGTGTGGGGTTTGCATGTTTTCCCCGGGCCTGCGTGGGTTTTCTCGGAGTCCTCCGGTTTCCCCCCTACATTCCAAAAACATGCATGGCAGGCTGGTGGAACACTCTAAATTCTCCCTAGGTCTGAGTGTGAGCGTGGATGGTTGTTTGTCTGTGTGCCCTGTGATTGGCTGTCAACCAATTCAGGGTGTCCCCCGCCTAGTGCCCGAAGACGGCTGGTATAGGCTCCAGCACTCCCTGCGACTAATGAGGAGGTGGCGGTCTAGAAATGGGATGGGTGGGTGGCACTCTGTGTATTTTTGTACTCTCCGACCCGCACACACGGATCATATGAAGACAGAGTGCCCGGCATTGCTTATGCAACAAGGCAGAGCCTTTCAGTTCAGTAGTTTCCGCGGAGAGGTGAGCCGAACTCTCCATAGTTCCAGCAGAAAGGTGGCTGTTGGCTCATCAGTTTAACCAATAATGTACCTACAGCAATACCGAGAGATAAGAGTATAAGTTCATTTACTAGTTTTCCTGAAATTGCCATTGCAGAGTTAAGATGTGAGTACGATGAGGTGGATGGTGCAATTTGTGAACAATTCTTCAGAAAACATATTTCAAGACGGTCATTCAGCCTTAATGGACAACCGACATCACTTTTTTGTTTCCTAACTGACATCAGAAACACGTTTTATAGCATTTAAAATACCCAAAACACGTATGATATTTTTAGTCACATGCAAAACACCAATAAAAACGACTTAAAGTGTCCAAAAACTACTTCAAATTGTGGGCAGTTTCAGAAGGTCCCGCCCCCTTGTTCGTGGTGTCACCCCAAGACGTCTTGCCTTGCTGGAGAATCAAAACAATGGCTTCAGATTCAGAAAATATGCTTTCTTATTACTCATCGAGTTATGAATATGATTCAAATAGTTCTGAAGCGGAAAGCATACATGTTTGCAATCGATTAAAGAATTTATTCCGGTCATTTTGATGCATCTGGAGAGAAATGTAGTGACAAACGCTTTAGTACTCACAGTACACAAAGAAGGCAGAAGAGGGCAAAAGCTCCGTGTAAATTGTCTCCTGGGACGTTTTGTAAGCGAACATCAAATACACTGTAGAAGTCTTGGCGCAACACACAACGATTGACCATCGCATTATTTATGTTTTCCTTCTAATTTCGCCATCAACACGGATCAACACGAAGTTTTCAGACCAAACAAAGTACCGCAAAATGCATTGAGGTGATGCAAGGTATGTCCTTTCTCAGTGAGGGGCGTTCCTTCAGTGACGTAGGGTGCGGACTCGTCACCAACTCAAAAACAAGACTTCCGGTATATTCAGCGTGAGTCTTAAAACGTAAAATATAGCTATATGCGGTGGAATCTTTGTAAAAGACGCTCAGTAGAAGTCATTTGAAGCGATTTTACAAATTATGGACACAACTTGTCTGGAGACGTCGGTTGTCCTTTAAAGTTTCCTGTCAAACTAAACGTGAAGCAAAATTAAAACTCATTCACTGCCACAAATTTATACGGTTATTGAAAATATGATGTAGAGCGCCATTCCTGAATTTGTTCGAGTTTTGTTTTTTCTTGCTTGAGTGCCGATAAAGTGCTGGTCAGTCCTCTGGCAATGTTTTTTTGCCTTCCACAAGGGTGCAGCATTCAGCGCTTTGTTACAGCTTCGGCTGTTGTTAAATCACTATATAAGTCAATATGTATGTATTGCTTTGTATTTTGGACAACCACCCCTATTTGAAGCTCAGATAACTCCAGACCCATACAATTTAGGAATTATATTATTTTTTACTGATGAAAGAAGAGAGTCCAAGGTTTTTTTACGCTGCTTTGAATGTTTATCTAGTCTTAAAAGTCAATATTCTGTGGGTCCTAAAATTCGAGTGACAATGACAAAAACCCTGGCACGGGAGTGGACACATTTTTGCACGTCTGGCAGTCAATGAGTTCAACAAAATTACACAATGCACATTTGAAACAACACACAGTCTTTCCGTCCAATAATTTAATGCTAACCCCAAACATCTTCATTGCAATGCGTTAACCATTTATGCAAAGGATTATTCTATGCAAACTGTGCAGTTACATATGTAGCAGCCAGGATAAAAATATTGACAGACATGCAGTTTAATCTTCATCCTCTCATGGAACGACTAAGTATCAGTGAGATATCTCAATGAACAGTATATCTGTCGATGAGTCTTATACTGTGCCCGTGGGACTAAGGTGGTTACACCAGAAGGAGCGGGACAATGGCCATTCAAGAAAGGGCTTTGAGCTCTTCGGATTACCCATTTATTTTCGCATCAGCAATCCAGTCTTGCTGATGAAGTTTCATGGGACCTAAATCTCCACTCAAATGCATTTTGCACAGCACTCACATGCCTGTCTGAAGTCTTTGTGTATTTTTTCCATCGCTATATATTTTAAAACCTCTCATTGTGTAAGACAAGATATAACAACAAATGTTTGTGTTGACAAAGAAAATCTAAAACTGACCGCTAGTGTTGCTGCCACATGAGATTGTGCGATTTATTATTTTTACAATCAGAATCTGAATCAGAAAGCCTTGAATACTCCCACAATGGGGAAATTTGCAACTATAGCACTCTATTCATGCAACGAGACACTTTTTTAGACAGTTTTTGTTAAGTACAATATGACAAAGTATACTGAAATACAACATAATGTGCATTTCCATTCATTTTGGTGCATGGGAAAAGGATTGAATGAAATACGTACCTCAAGGTTTTATCAGAATCAGAATCATCTTTATTGCCAAGTATGTAGAACACACAAGGAATTTGTTTCCGGTAGAACACATGTGAAAAAAATAAAAAAATAAACCCTGGACCGATGTATTGTAAATATAGCACAGCCACTTTATATTGAAGTCAACACAGTTACATATATCAAATATGCTTTTTATACTTTGATATATTTTTATACTTTGCACTGTGTATGTGTGTTTGTACAGTTCTTTTTATGAAACTTTTTTGTAGAGTTGTACATTTCAGTCACCTGACATTTTATATGGGGCATAGAAAACGTTGTTTTATCTTTTGTTCTTTTGTAAAGGATTTCTGATTCTGATTCTGACACACACGCACACACACACGCGCGCGCGCACACACACACACACACGCTCAAACGCACACGCGCGCACACACATTCACTCACACAGAGATACACGTGCACAAATGGCGTCCCCCTTTGTCCACATGCCTCCATGGCCGGCGCACTGGCCAGCGCGCTTGGGGCCGTTAGCGGATGTCTAAATACTGCTTGAGCACGAGACATCATCCGCGGACAAGCGAGTGACGCGTGAGCATCCAAGCAACAGATTGCCCCGACCAACCCCCTCCCCCAATCCGCAGCTCAACCAAAGCCAGCCATCTGTCAGGCTCCGTTCAATAAATCGTTCGTTAGATGAGCCGAGCTGCCCCTCTACATGGCCGCGAGTCACGTGACCCTCTTCAAGTTATCCCAGTACAAACTTCTCGCGTGCGCGGGGCCCTGCAGCGCGCAGTTGGCAAAGTTGAGATCCCCGCACTCCCACCCCCTCTACTCTCCACTCGCACACAAAGCGATCAATATGGGGGCACGTGCGAGGCGCGAGACCCCCGAGAGGACAATGTGGACCCCCACTGGGCTGAGGCTCGCCACGCACTAGGCCGCTGGGCCTTTATTGTGCCACCACAAACTGTGAAAACTCTTCAATATGGAGAGTGTAAAAAACAACATGCTGCTTTACTGTCACGCCATATAAGCTTGCGGTGCTTTTTTTAAGCGAAACTATGCAACCTTTCAAACGCAAATTCTCAAAGTGCAATCATTTTATGACACTTCGATGGACAATTTAAATAATAGCGGGTACCATAATTGTTCATTCGTGCCACTGCACTCTTCAACCCACAACTTATGTTAATTTGCAATTCATGTTGGGAAAAACTTCAATATAAAAACAGTTTTCCTTTATGGTGACTGTGTAGAAACTAATTATTTTGTTTTACTCGAATCTTTAAATTGAGGTTTAATGAAACCCACAACTGTTTTGTAGCTCGTTATCTTTGTTGCGAAATGCTGAACAAAATATAGCAATAGAAAAAAGACAGAAATATGTCCAAAGAAACCCTTTTAAATATCGACTACAATGACAAAATTCAGCACTATTGGTTAAAAAAGTATATATATATATACACACACACGCACACACGCGATCACGCACGCACACACACACGCGCGCACACACACACACACGCGCGCACACACACTTTTAAATTACTACATTTATAGACATTAAAAAAAAACAATCTGTGGCTAGATATATCCGTGGAGCCGAAGTAGATGGGAAATATATAATTTTAAGCAGATTCTTTACTTACAGACAGTGTAGGTGTTCAAATAGCTGACATGTTTCGGCGACTACTTCCGCCTTCGTCAGAGTGTCAGGGATGTTAGATGGGAAATATGTTCATAATATACTTTTTTTAATTAATCGAGGGGCCACTCAGATTGGGCGGGCTACGTGTCAATTAATTAATAATAATAATAATAATACATTTCATTTATAAGGGCCTTTCAAAACTGTCAAGGACACCATTTGCACATTCGGTATCAAATTCGGAAAAATCCAATCATCAAAATGACCTAATTTCAACATCCCCCAAAAAGTCTTAACACACACACGCATACACACACACGGAGAAAAAAGGCTACAATAAATATGGGCTATTTGTGTTGCCAAACTGTACGTGGAAGAAAACAATCCAAGGACGAGGCAAATGACGCACACACCTGCTCTCCCCGCATCAAGCTGTCACAAGCACTTAAATGCACACGCGTGGAGGAGCGTCTCCTCGCTCGGCCACAAGCAGCCGCGCACAGTGTGCCTAATGAAGTGGAAAATTCCTAATCCACCCGACTAATGATGAGATAGACAATCGATTAAAAATGCTTAAGCGATACACCACGCCACTGAAAGCAATTTGTACCCCGTTAACTCTTTATCACAAATTAGTCTTAACACAATGCCTTGAAATTATAATTTGATTCAAAAAAAATTGTCGCGTATTAAACGCATGCAGATATGTAATGAAAATGGAGTGGCAATTTCTCATACGTAAAAACGGAATGCATTTTTAAATGCAATTTATATCTTATTTGTGTTTGGAATAATTCGTTTTCCAATTCGAATTTCCACCCAAACAATATTTTGAACAACCGAGGTTACATAAATACCGGTTAATATTTCTCTCTCTCCTGTTGACGTGCATGTTGCTTGCACGAGTTGGTTTCCTACTAATTGTCACGTTCGGCAGTTTGTGAGTTGCTCATGGTAATTCTGTGTGTTTTCTTCGTGTCCTTCGCATTTAAAACAGATATCAGTGGTGTACGTGCTCTCTCTCTCTCTCTCTCTCTCTCTCTCTCTCTCTCTCTCTCTCTCTCTCTCTCTCTCTCTCTCTCTCTCTCTCTCTCTCTCTCTCTCTCTCTCTCTCTCTCTCTCTCTCTCTCTCTCTCTCTCTCTCTCTCTCTCTCTCTCTCTCTCTCTCTCTCTCTCTCTCTCTCAATTTCTCTCCGTCTATCTCTTTCTCTCTCTCTCTGTCTCCCTCTCTCTGTGTCACTGTCTCTCTCCATCTCTGTCTGTCTGTCTCTCTCTCTCTCTCTCTCTCTTTCTGCCTCAATCTCTTTCAATTTCTCTCTCTCACTGCCTCTCATTCTCTGCCTCTGCCTCTCTCTCTCAATCTCTGTCTTTCCGTCTGTGCGTCTCTCTCTCTCTCTCTCTCTCTCTCTCTCTCTCTCTCTCTCTCTCTCTCTCTCTCTCTCTCTCTCTCTCTCTCTCTCTCTCTCTCTCTCTCTCTCTCTCTCTCTCCATTTCTCTCTGTCTATCTCTTTCAATTTCTCTCTCTCTCTCTGTCTGTCTCTCACGCTTTCTCTCTCAATCTCTCTCTCTCAAGTTCTCTTCTCTTTTTCACTCTCCCCTGTAACTACACCCCCCCCCTCTCTCTCTCTCTCTCTCTCTCCCTCTCTCTCTCTCTCATCATTCTCTCTCACACACTCTTCTCCTCAATATTGTCAAACTCCTAGCCCCCAGACTGCCACGCGTTTCATTGGGATGAGGGTGTGGCGTCGGAGGGAGGGACTTATGGGATTTAGGGCAACAAATCTCATCCCGCTCGAGTCATTTTGGGACAAAGTCTACATGCTCCCCCACGACCCGCTAAGTTTGGGACAGTGCCAAGCACACGCACGAGTCAAACGCGCTAAAGTTGGACTTTTCTTTTTTATTTCTTCTATTTTTGCTTGACCTGAACAGCGTGAATCCAAACAGGTGAGTTCCTTTTAATTCTGTTTAACCACCAAGTTTGATCTTAAAATACTGAAAGAGTGCAGTGAATATTTTAGGGATAACATAATTTACCTACAGCAATCCATAAAAGGTCATCAACAAAGTGTAAAATGTCATTGTAAATATCTGCAGTATCAATTGAGTTTCAGTAATCGGTCTCATTTTTACACATTAGTGTGTTATTATCTGGAGGATTCCAATCAAAAGCCATTGCAACAAATTTCTGTAATATTGGCATTAAGGAATGAGAAGAAAAAATACTGAATACAGTAAAGTCTCGTTATATCGATATTCAAGGGAGTCCGAAAAAATATCGATATAACTGGGACTATCGATATATCCGACCCTGTTTGCATGTAATTTTCTCCGTGCGTGCATAGAAATGGTATCGATATAACCGTGACTATCGATATATCCGATATCGATATAACGAGACTTTACTGTATTACATGCTAAGTAGTCAATCAGCGACAAAAATCAAAATACATTGGCAGAAAAATTCTACCAAAATATATTCTTGACATAGAGTTTTTGAGACAGTGGTCAACATGTGTCGAGGCGTGTTGATTTTCATGTTGTCCCGTTTAATCATTGGGTGTTATTTGCTGGCTAAATCCTGTCGTGTCCCAGATTAACAGCGTCCCTTCGCCGACCCCAGCAAAAACATGTCCTCCTGCTTTTAAAGCACATCTTTCCACACTAATCTCAACATACTACAATGCAAAAACCTCTCAAAACGGGAATTGGAGTGATTCGCAGACAGCCGTTTCGAGAGATGAAAGAGCTGTTCACAGCGTGGTGCTGAAATAAGGACCCAAGCAGATATTCTGATTGTGATTCCAAGTTGTTGTGGATTCACAGACTAATTGCGTGTACTTTTCTGTCTTTGCTCAGAGTAAAAATGATGACCAAGCCATTTAGAAAGAGTGGCGAGATGAGCGACCTGGTGAGCTCCCTCACCTGGCTGGAGGATGACGGCAGCTCGCAGGATAGCGAGGAAAGCCCCGAGATGAGGGGGCACCACGTTCTGATGGAGGCGGGCCGACACTCCTGCTCTGAGCTGGGCAGTGAGGACATGGAAGAAGAAGAAGAAGAGGAGGAGGAGGAAGTGAGCGGGCCGAATGGAGAAATGGCTCCTAAAAGAAGGGGCCCCAAGAAGAAGAAGATGACCAAAGCTCGCCAGGAGAGGTTCCGCGCCCGCCGCATGAAGGCCAACGCCAGGGAACGCTCCCGCATGCATGGGCTGAATGACGCTCTGGACAATTTGCGTCGAGTGATGCCCTGCTACTCCAAAACACAGAAGCTGTCCAAGATCGAAACGCTGCGGCTGGCCCGCAACTACATCTGGGCGCTGTCGGAGGTTTTGGAGAACGGCCAGTCCCCAGAGAGCCACGGCTTCATGGAAATGCTTTGCAAGGGTCTGTCGCAGCCCACCAGCAACTTGGTGGCCGGCTGCGTGCAGTTGGGACCCGCTCCGCTACTCATCAACAAGCTGGAGGACAAGTGCGGAGGCCCCGGCTTGGGCGGGGCGGGGGGTCAGGTCGGCCATGCCCTCAGCTACCCGTCCCCGGGCCTCCCCAGCCCCCCTTACGGCTCCCTGGAGGCATCCCACCTCCTCCACATGAAGGGATTCAAGGCGGGCCAGGCGTTTGACAACCCCTCCCCTAACGAGTGCAGCAGCGGCACCCCGCCGTATGACGGGCCCCTCACGCCGCCCCTCAGCATCAGTGGAAACTTTGTCCTGAAGCAGGAGCCTTCGCCGCAGGACTCCGAGAGGAACTACAGCGGCCACACGGGCCACCACACCCATTACCTGCCATCCCAGCATTACGCCGCGTCTACAAGTGCCGGCCTACATGGCGGGCATCAGGGCCATCCGCTCTTTCAGGCGTCCCGTTATGAGCTGCCCCTGGACATGGCCTTTGACTCCTTCACTTCCTCGCATCTTCTGGCCTCTCAGATGGGTGCCGTGTGAAAAGACCCAGGTGGACCATTGCTGTGAAAGCAGTCTCTCCATGGCCTTCAATGACTGTACAGAGCAGGGATGGGCAATTTCAATGCTGGTTGGGGCCCCGATTTTTTTTATCAGTGCTCCTGGTGAGGCATAAGACCGCGCACTTCCTAACGACAAAAAAAGCTATTTTCTAAATATGGCAATGTGCAAAATATGTGCTCTTCATTCATCACTGCTTTCATAAAATGTTTGCATCTCTCCTCACTCAACAACAAATGATGACAAACTTAGCTTTTTCCCTTGGGGACTTGTGTGTAAAAATCCAAAAATGTAAAAAAAAAATGTTTTCTTCATTTTTTTATATTAATGAAGTGCCTTTGTGTGTACTTCATCTCATTTTGAATTTTCAAAAAGATCAGGCCTACTCACACAATAGTAGAGACCCCATATAAACACAACTAAGAGACATATGCCATCTTGTGGTGGCTTGTGATATTACAACCTAAAAATACACTCAACTCTGCATATTAAAATTTTGGGATTTTATTCCCTTTAATTTTTTCCCCTTAAAAATTATTCTTTTTAATCACTTGGATATTCTCATTTGTCACGATTTTGGGAAGATTCATTTTGGTTTTTTTTCTGGGGGTTGGGTGGGTGGAAAATAATTCAAGGGGCTATTCAGAGTATTGTTGCCAGTTGTCCATCCCTGGTTATAAAGACTGCATTGGTTTGCCATCTTTCACAGATAGACCCATCAACTTACATTCATCTACCTGATAGATTTCCATCTTTTATATTTTATTTATTCGGTTTAGTTCTACGGCTGAATTGTGGATGATCAGCACTGTTGAAAGTTACAGTCAGAAGAAATGGTACCAAAACAACCAACTTTTAATGCTTTTTGACTTGTGCACTGAGGCCTTGACCACCTCGGCATAAGCAAAGCAGTGCATTTATTTATATTTGTATTTAATATTTATTTGGTTACCGTCTTGTTAAAAGAAAACAATGCATTCACTCAGCACTGTTTTCTGTTTTGTTTAATTGTCTTCTTGGTTTGTTATTAGAAAGTCACTGGCAGCTATACGGTATTTAAGTAATTTATTTTTTGGGGTGCTCGTTCATTGGGGTTTCTCTAATTTGGGGTGTCATTGTTGTACATATTTGACTGTTTCGCACTTAATTGAATAAATATTCTTATACTGTCTTACATGGCATTTCCACAGCAATATTGTGTTCGTCCACGTGTAATTTTCTTTGATTGAGTCTTCTCCCACAAATGAAATTCACTCACAACCATTTATAAAAATGCTGATATATTCACTTCTGAAAAAGGGATTTCAAATGAAAATGTATTTTCACAAGTACGATACATAAATGTACCGTCTGACCATTTGATATATGATGTTATCCTTTTGCTATTAAACTAAATAAAGCTAATTTACAATTTTGCTACAGCTGAAAACAAACCACCCACCATTTTGTGGCGGTAACAAATGCAGCACCCTGACTTTCCCGTTGTATTGCTGTTTCTCATATTTCACCATACTTTAAAAATATATATTAATATACGTATTTAGTGGAGTTCAAACAGGATATCTGCCGTAGGATGTGTGAGTGTGCCCGATATGCTTGACTGTCTCATTCTGCAGTGAGTAGAGGGTCACACGGGACCCTGTTGTGGGCCATGGGAAACAACGCAAGTGGAACAGGTGAATATGGCACATGCAGGCTTTTTTCGCCATTTCTCGCACATGTCCCATTTTCCCATCTAACTCCTGCCAAAACACTTTGGGGCAAAAATTCAGCTGCAAAAACACACACACACACACACACACACACACACACACACACACACACACACACACACACACACACACACACACACACACACACATATATATATATATATATATATAATATTTTTTCCATATTGGACGGAATGGCACCCAAAGAGCGCAAAGTCAAGAGACTTTAGTCTGCAGCATCCTGATTTGTACTTTTAGACCTGCCGTGCATGATCTGGCTGAGTTCCGAACACACTTATATCACTTCTCTAATGTCAAAAGGCTGAGTTTTGACTTTAATGAGCACGGCGAGGCACTTGATGGCTCTTGAGGTGAACAAAGAACGTGGTGGCAGAGTGCAGCTGCGTCGCGCTCGCTGCGTTCGACAGTGTTGATACTTGCGTTCCTTCAAGTGACTGTTGACGGGGAAGGTGCCTCGAAGGCCGTTGTCGAAAAGAATGTTCCCCCTCTTCAGATTGCTCTCCAAAGGTTTGTCTTTTCCAGTTTGGCAACAGGACTGAAAGGCTGCGGGAGGAAAAAGGAATGATTGTTTTACAGGGCGCCACTGGTCTATTGTGAGTGCAGCCTGTTCTTTCTCTTGACCTGTGACCTCTATTGTTGCGGGGTTCTCTCGTTTGGGGAGAGCAGACAGCTGGGGGAACTACGGGTTGGAGAGGGGGGGGGGGGGTGATGGACAGCTGGGCCAATTTGGGAAGGGAGAAAGAGGAGAGTGAGAGCATGCGAGCGGGCTGGCGAAGAGAAAAGGGGAGCAGTGTGCTGAGGGAAAAACGTAGAAGGGGAAAGGGAGGCCGAGGGCACGAGAGGTGACCGGGGTCCTTGCTCTTCATTCACAACTTTGTCCTCTCGGCTCCTGTGTGTCAGTCTTGGCATATAGGAGGGACACATAGCTGCACACACGGGCTGATATTTGGTCTGTGAGAAAGTACTGAGAGAGTCAGTTGGCGCACACCCTCTTTGTGCTGTTTTGCCGCATGAATGGATTAGTCCTTCAAATGCGGATATACAGCACGATCAGATCGATTGGAAGAAACCTTGACAGTAGAATGTGCATGGAGCATGGAAATCATCTTCCCATAGGAAAGTTGATTTTAGCAACAATGAGTTTGCATCTCCAAGGCCTGCATCTCCGACCGTTCTACACGGCAGTCATTGAATCCATTCTGTGATCTTCCATCACGGTTTGGTTCGGGACCGCCACAAAAATAGAGAAAATACGACTTCAACGGACATTTAGGACAGTGGAAATGAATAAATAGCTCCGCCCTTCCCACTCTCGAGGACTTGCACACTGCAACAATCAAAACAAGGGCATGGAAAATCCTACTGGACCCTCCGCACCCTGCCCACCACCTCTTCCAGCTACTCCTCTCAGGCAGGCGCTACAGATCCATGCGCACCAAAATCTAGCATTTAAACTGTTCCTTCCCCCTAGCATTTACTCTCTAATAAGCAACCCAAACACAGTGATACCTCAGCTCACAAACTTAATTGGTTCCCAGAAAGTGTGTGTGTAAGGCGAAAGGTTCGTCTGCCGAACATTTATTTCCCATAAGAAACCATTACAAATGAGAATAATCTGTTCTTAAGTCCCCATAAAACATAAGTTTCTACTAAATAAGCCTTAAAACTACAGAAAATATACCTTGTTTTACGCATAATAAATGTGCCAATTTATTGTAATTGAAGAAATAAACTGTACTGTATAATAAAGTCGTTTTATTTACCTTTGTGATGGTCGTTTATGTAGTTGCCTCTATGTGATATCCGAGTGAAGTTGCCGTGCTTTCTCGGCGATAATACTCTCGCTCACACTGTCCCCTGCTAGCTGCTTTTTGTTAATGTAAATCAACAGAAGTTTTTCAACCTCTTCTATTGCCTGAGACCGTTGCTAAGACAACCTAGAAACACCTTTAGCTACACGTAGCAATGGTCGACTTAGCGTACTGGTACTGGGGTGCTAAGTCACACAAACGCACACCTCGTTCGTATTGTTCGTTGATCTCCTTCTGCTCGACCGTAATTTTCTTTTGTGTTCTGTTCGGCTTAACATTAGCCCGTGGTGGGGTCTATTTCGGTCCCATAACTGCAAATGGTACTCCACTCAATAGGAAACCACGTCTGCACTCAAACAAAGGTGGTGAAAACTAGTCCGTCAGCCACAGTGGCGCTGTACGACCGTGTGGTTTGGTTCATCCGCCGAAAACTAGTTCGTTAGTCAATACTATATGCTTGCGAATTTAATGTTTGTGAAGCGAAAAGTTTGTGAGCTAAAGCGTCCATAAGCTGAGGTGTCACTGTATAACTGGATCGTGTTTCTTTGCGATTTTGCACAACCCTGTGGAACAGCATCCAGTTATAATCATTGTAGCTCTAGCTCTGTACTCACTTGAACCACTGTTACTGACCTATATAATATATAATAATTGCACACTGGTTTTACTAAAATATGGGAACTGATGACTTTAAAATGGTTCAATGATTTTTATGTGCAAATGTCAAATGCTGTACATGAAAATACAAGAAAAATTAATAGCATTAAGATCCATGCACCCCTTTCCAAATGTGTTTGTCACAATAATAATAATAATAATAATAATAATAATAATAATAATAATAAATAATAACAATAATAATACATTTCATTTATAAGCGCCTTTCAAAAGTCTCAAGGTCACTTTACAGTCACAATGTATGTAAAAGTTGTTCATTAGAACATTAGAAGAAGCAGAAGAAGATTAGAACACTGAGGAGTCAGTCGTGCGTTTGACCAAATACAATTATTCAAAGAGACATTTGTTCACAATTTAAAACTATTTCCAAGTGTTAGACAAAAGAATACGAATTACAGCACACTTGAAACCACTTGGTTTTCAGGGGGCGGTGCCATCTCATGCAAATGAGCCACTGCTCAAAACATCTTTGATTACCATGGTGACCGAGACAAAGTCCAAGGTGTTAAGACGATATAAGCGTCATTTTGTTTCCAAGAAGCCTTCAGACAAATGTTTTTTTTCACTTGCATATCCACAAGTAGAAGAAAAAAAATGTCAAATATGTTGTGCAAAAGCCTCCAACAACTTGGCATATGTGCCAATTAATGTCGTTCGCTTATGGCATTTTGTATGAATCATATGTCGATGCTATGCATTGAATTACCAACAATGTAATATAATGCTCTCTTTAGTACATAATAACTCCTCGTGTGTGACCTCGCATACAGGTTGAACTTGTGCATCCTAATCGGAGGGGAAAGCAAGCTTCTCTAAAGCTCCTCAGCTGTGGTGACAGCAGAGGGCAACCTGTGGCTCAGACTACGAAAAGGATTGGGTCATGTCATGTCAGATATCTGCTCATAGCAAGGTTGTTACGATTCACCAAAACGAACAAATACAAATGAATGGATAAATCAAAATAAAAATGCAATTAAAAAAAAGACATTTTATGTTAACGAAACTGCAATTATACCAAACACTTTGGCTCTTTTGTTTAATGTCATCCATGAGCTTTTGGGGTTCACTTTAAATGTATTGATTTTGGTATTCCTGTAGGTCTGTACAGACAAGGGAAGGTTGAGCAGTTGTAATTTACCTAACTTTATTACAAACATTTCATCCTTTTATTTTAAACTTGAACTCAGCAAATTCTCCATTAAAAATAAATAAAACTACTCACTCTTAAAACATACGGGATTGGATTGGATTAGCCTTTATTCATCTCAAAGTGGAGACATTTACATTTCACAGCAGCAAAGTGATGAAAGGAAGAGGAAAGGAAAGAAAGAAGTAGAAAGACAAAATACAGGACGTGCTGTCAAGGCAGCCACTCTTGTGGCGCCATCTTGAAGTTAAAACACCCCCCGCCAAAAAAAAACCCAAATGACAAATAATGTGACACAACACAAAAGACTCAGACAGTCATTCAATCTGAAGCACTTTCTGCACCCTCTTTGTCATAGGAAGCAGTTCTAGATAAAAGAGGAGAGGATCAAGGCATCCTTTTCACCAATGGATCAGGGACGTCATGGTGGAATGTGCACGTCTACTACAACCTAAAACAAACACAAAGGTGTAGCATCCATTGACAAAAAGAGAGTGTCTGATATCTCCTGTCACATGTAAATCCGCTTCAATTCCAAGCCGCGGCAGTTCCACAAACGCACCGGCGCTCTGCACTGACGCTCCTTTCTTCCATTGCGGGCTCCTCAAACCATGCATCCATCCAGCTGAAGACTGTCCAACAGCACTGACCTTTCCGCTGAACAAAGAGGGGCTGTGAAAATGCTGCCCATTACATTCCGCCCAATCAAAAACGGTGCTGACATATTAGTGCTGTCAAAAAGGCGCAACCGCTCAGCAGAGTGTCCTCCTTACTAAATGTCATTGCCAAAAATTCTGAAAAAAAATCTGTATCCATTCTGCATGACAACTCAAAGTGACAAAACAAAACATAAAAACGACAACAACAAACAAAAAAGCAAGGCTCGTGAGAACACTTGCTGACGGCTGCCTACCCGGGTGCCATCTTGGACTTCTAATGGAATGAAACAACAAAAGTCCAAATGAAATTAAATTAAATCAACTGTTCATGAAAATCTCAAACGCTTATTACCCCAACTCCCAAATCTTCTACTTGAAGCTGTAACATTTCAAAAGCAACCATTCAAATTTCAACTCTTCGCCAAGTTGGTCACAAAGCTTGCTATTCATCTTTTGTGCTTATATCTGAGTTTGCGTGTGCCTCGCATACTTAATCCATGAGCCAAACAACAGTGGCTGCCCACTGAAATGAAAAGACCCTGATCCATAGGAGCTAGATTGAGGGATAAAGCATTGTGATTAAGATTGTATTAATGGGGCCATAGGAGGCTGGAAGGCTTTAATCAGTGTCTGTGCGCGAGTAATCCCTCAGACTTTAAACTGGGCCCAACACAGTGATCCCCCTCCCTCCTCTTGGGTCACACGCTTGCACGCAAGTGGGATGTGAGGGCGTATAACCCCGAAATTGAGAAGTTTTCGACACAGGCAGTGGACGAAAGACTGAAGACATGATGGTGACATTACAATTTGGAAGAGGAACGCATACTTTGCCCTTGGTTTTATGTCATATTCATAAAGGAAAGATATTTGAGAGCAGCTCGTGGATAATCCTAAGAAGCTCACATGCAGACTCATTACCTCTGGGTGGATGCAAAAAGTGACATTGTGTGCAAGAGGACATGGGGTGGGCCTTCTCCACCCAGGGTTCTCCCACAGCAGTAGCGTGTGGAAGTTAAAGAGCTTCTAATGGGATCTGGATGCTGTCGTGTTTACCCTGAGCCCCCCCCATAGCCCGCCCACTGCATTGTGGAAGTTGCCGGGCTTTGGCACTTCACAATAGGCCGAGTGTGGGGACAGATGGAGGTCTCTTTTGGACTAGGGCACAAAAACCACGAATGTAGGAGGGCCAGGGTGTCTGAGAGGCTGAGCAAGTGCAAGCGATGTGGGAGAAGTTGAAAAAAGGAGTGGGGGGTGGAGAGAGGGCTAAGGGGAGAACACCCAAACAGGAAGGCAGGCGTCATCTGCTTGAATCTTGTGGTGCTTGAAGTAGACGTAGCAGTAACCAGTTGCCTGTTGCTCATAAATCAAGCAAATCAGTTTGATTTGTGGAGCACATTTACACTGCATGAACTACACGTACACTATATACACTGCGAGACTAATAAAGGCAAATCCAATCCAATCCAATCCAACCCAATCCACACTACACATACTCCCAAACAGAAAAGTAGCTTCACATATTAAGAACCCAAATAAATTTGAGCTCATCGAGGTGATCGTTTACTCTACTTAGTGACACAATACAATCACATGAACTGATGTTGTTCGGAGACATTGATATACAGTGATACCTTGGTCTACAAACGCTTCAGCTCACAAACGTTTCGATTTACGAACATTAAATTCGCGAGAATATAATATTGGCATACAAATTTCTCCACTGTGAGACTAATAAAGGCAAATCCAATCCAAACTAGCTTCCGGCGGACGAACCAAACCACACAGTGCCACAGTGGCTGGCAGACTAGTTTTTGGCGGATGAACACCAAACCACACGGTCGAACAGCGCTACCGTGGCTGGCGGACTAGTTTTCCACCCCCCCTTTGACTGCAGACGTGGTTTGCTATTGCGTGGAGTACTTTTGCTATTATGGGACCGAAAAAGACCCCACCACAGATTAGCGTTAAGCCGAAGAGGACACAAAAGAAAATTACGGTTGAGCAGAAGAAGGAGATCATCGGAAAACACGAATGAGGTGTGCGTTTGTGTGACCTAGCGCCCCAGTACCAGTACGCTAAGTCGACCATTGTTACCATCCTTAAGAACAAGGAAGTTATTACAAGGAAGTTACAAGGAAGCAACAGAAGAGGTTCAAAGACTTCTGTTGATTTGGATTAATGAAAAGCAGCTAGCAGGGGACATTGTGAGTCAGGGTATTATCGTCGAGAAAGCACAGCAACTTCACTCAGATATAATCAAGAGGCAACGATATTAACGACCATCACAAAGGATCCTCTCCTCCATCTAGAATTGCTTCAGGTCACAAAGAGGGGACAGAAAGTGCTGAAGAATGAGCACTTTCTGTGTGTCTTCTCTGTATCTTTGTGTTGTCACATTATATGTTATATATATATATATATATATATTTTTTTTACTTTGTTACTTCCGGGTTGAGTGAACGCTGGCGCTGCTCACCCGTAGAAAATATCCTGTGACTGTAAAGTGTCCTTGAGAGTTTTCAACGACGGTTATAAATGAAGTGTATTATTCACTTCACTTCACTTCACTTCATCCCATGGCCTAGAAGGCCGTAGGGGTGCCATGATGGACGTCTGGGCAGTCAGAGATCTCCAGCGCTCTCGGTCGTCGTGGGTAGCGCGGTCGTTGTTTTTCCGGGCCTCGGCCGATCCGGCATGAGTGATCCTGACTGTTTGTACATCATGACATTTCAGTAGGCAATTAAACTTGGTGGTGCCTATCTCCTCTCCAAGATCTTCACCAGGAGTTCCGGAGCCCCCCTGGTTACCCTTGTCTCGTTTAGCCTGCCGGTCGAAGCAGTTTGCCATGGTGTGGCCGCAGAACCTCTGATACTTGGAGCCATAGACAGGAGCTGGGTGATGGTGAGGACCAGTTAGGGATCAACCAGCTATAAAGCATCAGCAATACAGCTGCGACCGTATCTCCCTCAAAGGTACTACCTCTCCCATACACCCCATACACCACAGTGTATTATTAGTAAAGGTAAATAAAACGCCTTTATTATAGAGTACAGTTTATTTCTTTAATTACAACACAATAGCACATTTATTCTACATAAAATAAGGTATATTTTGTTTAGTTTTAAGGCTTATTTAGTAGAAAATTATGTTTTATGGGGACCTGGGAACGGATCATTCTAATTTTTAATGGTTTCCTTTGGGAAATAAATGTTTGGCAGACAAACTTTTCGCCTTACACACACTTTCTGGGAACCAATTAAGTTTGTAAACCGAGGTATCACTGTACTGTATTTTCTGGTGTACAAGACCCCACGTGCCATGGCCATTTTATCAAATTTCCAATGGTTACAAAGAGACTCATTTGCTGCCATTAAGGACTCAGACCTTTTGACTGTTTTATTTAATCCCACCTACATTTCCAACCTGTCCAACAGTATGTTATGGAGAAATTTGTTGAAATGCTGCGCTGAGATCTAACAAGACTAGAACTGACACCCTCCCTGCAGCAGTGTTCAGGCCTTTGGGAGTCAAGTTCAACATCAGTTGATAAAACAAAAAAAAAACACACTCAACTCTAAGTGGGACTCTAATTTGCTCATACAAAAAGACATACAATGTTCTTTTTTTCCATGGAGATTAATGGAATCACATTTGAAGTGTTTCGGGAACTTGCCTGACTGCAGTGAGCAGTCAGCAGAATTCGGTGTTAACAGATTTCACAATATTCACAACAATGAAATGGTTTGGTGTTTGTAATCTATTATTATATCTACCAATATGTATTTTAAATGACCGTTGCAAATTCTGTCGTGTGACTGATTTTTTCATGGACTAGTTGAAGTGCTGCATTATTTAGTATTTTCGCTGGTTTGTGATAATGTTTGACCTAGCAGCAGGTGTATTGGAATTTTTTCACTCAAAAAGGCAAGCAAATTAATTGCAGTTTTCTCTTAAGGGGAGTACTGCCTTGCATTTTGATGTGTATCTTCAGGAACTGTTTCTTTTTTCATTTTGTTTTTTATTTAACTTTTCAGTCTATTACAGTTGAATCTATCCTTCAAGAATTTTTCTTGCAACATTATGTAAGTGAAGTGTGAATGTTCAAAATGCAATTCATGTTAAACTGGCTTACAATGGTACTGCGGACTCAGCTACTGATCTTGGTGATGAAGGTTGCATTTGGAGAGCAAGGTATTTGTTATTCGGCAACTGCTGCTTTAGCATACGTAATTATTGCAGTTTAAACACTTTAGAGCAGTCGTTCTTAACCTTTTTAGAGGTACCCAACGTAACCAGTTAATATGCACAATAACCATTCATGAGTAAAAAATAAATGTATACAATTTAAGAAAAGATATTCATTGAAAACAGAAAAAAGTAAATACCATTTCAAGAGAAAGGTATGTGTATTCATTCATTCATTTTATTATACTTATTTTTATTGTATGACATATTATCACAACAGTCACATGTTGACAACGAAGAAAACTGAATTTAAATCTTAACCCAGGTTGAGAACCGCAGCTTTAAAATGGTACCCTTTTGTAAGATGGTAACATAAAGTGTAAGAATTATTCTTCAAAGCATGATCATAATGCTGCTTTGATTTGGATTCAAGCGCAGAACCATCATCTGGTATATATACAGTACTGTACTCCATATCAATAAAATCTATTGAGACGCAAGGATAGTGTCAAATTGTAAGATAATTGAGCTCGTGCTCACAAGTGACAATAAGCGGCTAATTGTCTGGCAAGGGTTAAAGCAGGTCAGGCGGGAGGTTAAATGGGGCCGCTCGGGAGAAGAAGGGTGCAGTGATAGATGCTGATGAGAGAAGCAGGAGAATAGGAAAACACAGGCGGCGGAGGAGGGGAGAGGGAGGAACCCGCTTCATCAGCAACAGATGGACCTGACGGCAGGCCCAGGTTGTAAACTTTCAGCCGGCAACATCTGTCCGTTTGTCCATCTGCTGCACTATTACTGTTTCGTTTGTTTAGCGCGAGTGATTAATTAGGAAAAACGGCACTCTGAGCCATTTGCGCAGTTCTTTTGTCACTGCATATCAATTATAACAGGAAGAACTAAAACCGCTGCCAGTTTAATGTGTGCACAGCCAGTATTATTAAATCACATTTATGGCTACTAATGAATTGTGGCCGACACGGGGGGCTCTTTTCACAGTGGTGCAATGTACATTGCATGCTGTTGCTTTGGAAGAGCAGAGGGGAAACAATCCACAAGTAAATAGAGGTATTTCAATTTAATTCCAAAAGTTGCAGTCTTTCAAGCATCAATCACAAAGCAGATACAAATCACGCAGTGTGGTGTCTCTTAAAGGTTGAACCTCACCTAATATAACATCGGAGATAGGAGGCCTCCATTTTGCATAATGTATGAATCCTTTCATTAAGGCCAATTCATTATTTCAAATGTTGTTGTCAAACCTCAAAACCCCATCTTAGCTGCCACAATTTTATGTGCACCATTTGCTTTTGTGCCCCATGTAAAAGTTGAGCAATGGTTCCCACGATAGTGTGTACTGTATGATGCCGACTACTTTCTCAAATGTTCTAAAAGATACAATATACAATATATCCTGATTTATATAGTGCTTTCACAACAGCTGAAGCTGGTCCATAGCACTTAACAAAACAGTGAACAAAGTAAAATAATAAACTCAAGACATGACATAAAATAGGATTGTGCAAAAAAAGTCTGAACTTACTGTGCATGATGGTGATCAAATCATGTTGCGCTGGTTCCTTTCATCTTGTACTTCATTTGAAGTGGTAAAATAAGATGAGTGAGATGAAATTAAAATGGTTGCAGTGGTCACTGAAAGCAAAAAGACATACCTCAGACAAAGGTGGCACTAAAGGCCTCACCAGAAAAAAAAACATCTATCTTCCTTGGGTACTGTACATTAAAAGACATTGTCACCGAAATTATAAAAACGAGTTATTCATCTTTTTGGTTGTCTGACCTGCGGGTTGTTCCAAATGAAATGCATCTATTGGCTTGGTTTTGTGTCATACGTTTGTTCTTGTGTGTCTCCAGCAGGGGGCTGCCCTCCAGAATGCACACCTGCTGCCAAATATTAATCTAACGACTACTATTTAAGGCAGGGGTCGGCAACCTTTTTGACTAAGAGAGCCATAAAAGTAATATATATATACAGTAAAGTCTCGTTATACCGATATCGGATATATCGATAGTCCCGGTTATATCGATACTATTTCTATGCACGCACGGAGAAAATTACATGCAAACAGGGTCAGATATATCGATAGTCCCGGTTATATCGATATTTTTTCGGACTCCCTTGAATATCGATATAACGAGACTTTACTGTATACATATTTTTGTGAGAGCCACACACATGCACACACACACGCACAGACACGCACGCACATGCATGCAAACACGCATGCACGCAGCCGCGGACACTTTTCAACAAAATGTCAGAATGTATTATTTAAAGGACAACCGACATCTCCGGACAAGTTGTGTCCATAATTTGTAAAATCGCTTCAAATGACTTCTACTGAGCGTATTTTACAAAGATTCCACCGCTTATAGCTATATTTTACATTTTAAGACTCGCGCTGAATATTCTGGAAGTCTTGTTTTTGAGGTGGTGACGAGTCCTCACCCTACGTCACTGAAGGAACGCCCCTCACCGAGAAAGGCCATACCTTGCATCACCTCAATGCATTTTGTGGTACTTTATTTGGTCTGAAAACTTCAGGTTGATCCGTGTTGATGGCGGAATTAGAAGGAAAACACATAAATAACATGATAGTGAATTGTTGTGTGTTGCGCCAAGACTTCTACTGTGCATTTGATGTTTGCTTACAAAACATCCCAGGATACAATTTCCACGGAACTTTGTCACCCTCTTCTGCCTCTTTTCGGTACTGTGAATACTAAAGAGTTTGTCACTACATTTCTCTCCAGATGCATCAAAATGACCGGAATAAATTCTTTAATCGATTGCAAACATGTATGCTTTCCTCTTCAGAACTATTTGCGTCTTGGCGTTACACCAGGAACAAGGGAGCGGGACCCTCTGAAACTGGCCACTTCCGGGTTCAATTTGAAGTAGTTTTTGGACACTTTAAGTCATTTTTATTGGTGTTTTGCATTTGACTAAAAATATCATACTGCGTGTTTTAGACGCTATAAAACGTTTTTCTGATGTCAGTTAGGAATAAAAAAAGTGATGTCGGTTGTCCTTTAAAATAACTTTGTGATAGTACTCACCATTAACACGAATGGTTTTCCGTTCTTCATGATTGGTAAAAATCTAGCTAAATCAGGGGTGTCAAAGTCATTTTTTGCCGCGGGCCACATTGTAGTTATGGTTTCCTCTCGAGGGCCGTTATGAATTTGGGGAACCCATTACAATGTTTAAATCCCTTCAAATATTACATATAGAGCACACAGCAAATTAATGAATAACTCGTTTTCAAATCTGAAGTCAAGAATAATGACTTTTATTGTGGTTGACATCCAAAAATATGACATTTTGGCTCAGATTCTAGCAATCATCATGGACTTTAACTAGTTTGATTTGCTTTCGCGGGCCGAAAAACATGATGTGGCGGGCCGGATTTGGCCCGCGGGCCTTGACTTTGACACCTGTGAGCTAAATGATCGGAATGAAAGTGAACTTGCCGGGTCCATACGCGAAGGTACTGCTAGCTAGCCTGCACACGGATCATTAGCTTCCGCACTTGCTTTCTGCTGTCTCCCGCAGAAGTATATTGATGCTAATGTTAGCATGCGGCTTGTCAAAGTGCCACTGACAATCGACTGTTTCATCGATGGTATTGTTTAATTCATCATTAGAATCAGAACCATATCTCTCCACAAAGGCGAATCCTGTGTAGTGTACGATGCTTGTCATTTTTTTTACTCGTCGGGCTTATTTAAAAGGGGTGTTTACCTGTTTCGACAACGGCCAGTATCATCCAATCAAAATTGCGCTTTCTGCCAACTGCCACCCAAACAGGAAATGAACAGCGAAAAAGCGAGAATATGTATTTAGTTTTATCGGCAAGCCAGATGCAATCATCAAAAAAGCCATAGGTTCCCGACCTGTGATTTAAGGGCTTCTCAATTGTCATGTCAGTCGGATAATTCATGGGCCTGCCTCCAACTATTGAATTCTTTCTTTTCATTTTGTGATGTTTTTTCTGTATCAGACATGTTTTTTTCTTATCTATTTATTCATTCATTTTCCAATCCGCTATCACAATGTGGATGAGTGGGTGCTGGAGCCTATCCACGCTGTCTTTGGGCAGTAGGCAGGGAACACCTTGAACTGGTGTCCAGTCAATCGAAGGGGACACAGAAACAAACAAGCACTCGTGCTGACACTCACACCTAGGGACAAGTTTTGAGTGTTCAATCAGCCCACTAAGCATGTTTATGGAATGTAGAAGGAAACCGGAGGACCCGGAGAAACCTCACGCAAGCACGGGTAGAGCATGCAAAATCCACAAAGGGAAGCCGGAGCGGGACTCGAACTTGCGACTTCTGCACTGTGAAGTTGGCATGCTAATCACTCAACTAAACGGAACACTATGTCTATTTATTGACAAGCTACTGTTTATCCGTGTATACTTTGTCCTTGCATTTTGCAAGAACGCTGGGTTGTTTAGTTTTCTTTTTTTTTGCAGCATTGTTCATCAGCCTTGCAAGCTATTCTCTGAAGAATGATTCTATGGTTGAAGTTTTGTGTAAAACAGTGGGTTTTCGCTGACCTCCCACTCCTCAATGACGCCACGTCACAGGTAATTTCAGCCATGTTTAACTGTGAATTCCGTTGGACATGTACAACATCATCTACTGTAGGCATCTCCTCTTCTGCTGGCTGTCAATGACAAATCTAACACAGCTGCTGATACACTTGATGAGATGAGAAACCGCATACATGTGGCTGAGTGGACAAGTTTTATTTTGTTATTTATTTATTTTTGGAGGAGGTTAATCGTATTCGCGGTTCACAGCAACTTTTAGCTCAGCTCGAGAAGCAACAGTGGAAAAAGAAATCAATCGGTCATTTGAAAACTGTAATTGAGAACAGGATCTTCCGTTAGATGTCAGAAGGTCAAATTCACCTGTAATGATGTCATTCATACATCACAATAATACTGCTTTGTATTCAATTAAACAGGTTCATATTACACAGGAAGTACATTTGTGAGTAACGTGAGAAGAAATCATTTCAGTCAAGCTTTAGAGAGTTTTCTTGGTGTGCTAGGAGAATTGTGCAAAATAGGTGCTGGAGACAATATTTTGCTGTAGTAATTGTAAATAGTCTTTCCTCACACAGAATCCTTCCTCACCCCCAAATTTTAAAAAATGCAAACCTGAAACAGGCAGGCATCTGAGGATCGGTGATGACCCAAACGATTTAACACGTTTGCGGTATTCCCATGGCCAGATAAGCCCGTCATTCAACATCTGTGCTGCCCCAAATAACGCCATGGGCACCCTCATGAAAAATAGATTTTCACAGACAGATTAGTGTCACATTCACAATCATTGTAAACATATTGCATGATCCATGCGTGGGAATTCTCCTGTCATGAGGTGCCTCTATGTCCAGACGTCAGCCTTGTATTTGTTTCACTTGACCATGTCAGCATCAGCCAAACTCATTGGCCAAAGAACAGTGGGTTCATTGGTTGAGGATATGAAGGAAATAAGACCAATGGAAATTCAACATTTAAAAGTCCAGTCAAAATTTACCTTTGTTTTAAGCACCCCCCACTGGTTTAAACGTGGTACTCTGATTGATAGGGCTATTGCAGAATACAGTATTAACCATATAAGACAACCATTTTTATCACTCTCAGGCGGCACCCATTTTGATGGTTGCTATCAATTAAAAGAAAAATACGTCACAGTGCCCAAGGACTCACAATACAACCAATCACAACTCACCTGTATACTGGGTTTGGTTCTGTGATGTACGCAAGCTGAGCCCGCCTGGCAACGGATGTCATTTTCAGCAGGTGTTGGCAAAATTATAGGTGCACCCTGAAATGAATACAAACGGGTTGTTAGTTAGTTGGTTGGTATATTCTATAAATGTGACATTTAATCAGATTATGTTTAGACTCAGGTGGGCACAGAGCATTGTCATTAGAATCTGCAGAGATCTAATTGCCTGAATTGGATCAGCAGATATTTTGCTGTGTATGCAAAAATCGATAATCGGCTAATGAAACTTGCCTGATCAATCGATATTCAGATCTGCAATTTATGTATTTACAGGAAAAAAAGCCTCATATCACGACGTGAAAGCACTGAGAGTAGCCCATTTTATATGTGAGCAACACATTCTGTGAGCAAAAGGCCTTTGAACCGGAGGCAGAAATTCCTCGTCCATGCCCTCAACCATTCAGTACAAAATAGTTTTCCAAGTTATATGATTGCCATGGTTAAAAAGTCACAATACCATTCTATGGAAGAAAAAAAATATATACTGTAAGATCAGAAACCCTTTACTGTACTGATCTCACAAGAGAAATTTACAGCAGCAAAATTATATAAAGAAGAAATAGAAAAAACAAAAGTCTATAAATTATAAAGTGTAAGCAGATTAAAAATTGGTGAGTGGGGTGAGTTTGGGTTTTCAGGTTTGACGATTCAATAGCCTGACAGCCATCGTCACAACAGGTAGCAGTACCTCTCCTTCTTGCAGCGTGGGTGCATCAGTGTATGGCTGAAGGAGGTGTCATGGTGGCCTTTGAGGGTCTTTCCATCCTATAGCTTTTAGCTTGGCTAGCATTCTCCCATTGCCCACCTCTTCCAAAGTGTCCAGGAAGCAGCCCAGAACAGAGGTGGTCCTCCTGACCAGTCAGTTCTATATCTCTTCGTCCTGTGCTGAGAGGCTGGCTCTGCCAGAATGAATGGCTGAGGCCAGAACAGTCATAGAATGTCTTATGGAGTGACCCAAAAATATATTGTTGCACTATCTTTCCACACATTAACTTACAGAAAACATACAGTGCCATAACACAGCTGCTAAACTAATACCAACTAGCACTGAAGGTCGAGAAAAGGAGTCAAAACATATCAGGAGAGCACTCACTAACTGTGGGTACCCTCAGTGATCATTCAACAAATGTCAGAAAGAAAGAATAGCGAACGAAACCAATAATTCTCCAGATTCTAAAAGGAGAGGAGTAGCAGTACCATACATTGCAGGAGTTTCTGAAAAATTACAAAGAGTCCTTTGGCAACATAAAATTCCTACTTATTTCAAACCGATAAACACGTTAAGGCAAAAATTAGTGCATCCAAAAGATAGGCTACCAAATGAAAAACAAAGTAATGTAGTTTATTCCATACAATGTAAGAATGAAAATTGTAAAGAGCAGTACATTGGGGAGACTCAACAAATTCTCAAAAAAAGACTTTATCAACATCGCAGGGATAATACTAGTGGGCCTCAATCGGCAGTACATTTGCACCTAAAAGCTAGCAACCACTCATTTGACGACAATGAGGTTAAAATCTTAGCGGTTGTTTCACTGTTCTCATTATTTTTTATATCTACTGTATCTTGTGCCGACCTGACCCGCCTCTTAAAATTCAAAAAGATTTGCTCACCGTTGCTCTATATACTATGCCATACAAACTCTAGTAATGTGTTAATTTTCAGAAATACATTAATGAGAATCAGAATCATGTGTGGCGGCCGATAGCTCGCCATTAGCTCGCCATGCTAGCAGCCGGTCTCGGCTGTAAACAATGAGATCCTGTGTGCGAGTGGTTTCCCCGTTCACAGTGGCGAAAAAAAGTAAAGGCGATGAGCAGAAGTGAAAATGACCATCTCCTCCCCGTAGGTTTCGGGAATAATCACGAATATGCAACGTCACTGTGAACTTGTGGCCGCGCGTACGCGTGCGCACGTACACACACACGAGCGCGCGCGCGCTCAGCAAACATGACAAATACACTGCAGCCATGCCTACTGCAACTGGAGCTAATGAAAACAGTTTACGTAGGTGAGGCTGAATTTGTAGAGCTACACTGGACCCGACTACGGCAGGCACAGGTGACATTCTTTACATTTAAAAAGCGGACAAATTAATCATCATCACTTGTACAACATAGCTCGCTTCCGGTGTGTGACAATAAAGGAGCAATATGTGGAGACAGGAAGTTGAGGTTACTGCCGGCAAGCATTTCGCAAGCATTTATGGTTGATGAACAAAGTAGATACAGTATTAGCAAAATCCCTTTGCATCTGATTGTCTGGCCATGCATGCATTTTTCATCCGCCACATGAATCTCCGTGGGGATGTATGTATTTCTTAGAATTATTTTTTTCCTCAATTGATTTAATTTAAACTGGTGTCAGTGTTGTTTATTTTTGCAATGTGCATGCCGGGGCCGATCATTCGGCAAATGGCAGAGGCCCAATACAGAGTAAACATGCACGTTTCTTCGATTTATTGCCTCAGTGATATCAGTGATAATCCCCCAAACTCCGTGATCAGTCCCAAAAGTCCGATTTTTTAGCATCTACTTGAAATCGTTTTTTGACTTTACAGTGAGACCTCAACTTACAAACTTTTTGTCTTACAAACGTCAAATTTATGAAAATTAAACCTTATAATAAGCACTATTTTCATAATACACACCCACCACGGCTGGCGGAGTGATCTTCGGCGGAAGCACACGACCGAACAGCACCAGAGGTTAAGTTACCAACAGTCCTTATGGAAGGTGACTCTTCTTCCATAAGCCATCGACCATCAAAAAGGTAAATAAAACTTTATTTTACAGCACAGTTTATTTCTTCAATTACAGTCGTCATGTAATGCGTCTCTCTTTCCAAACAGCAATTCCCTTTGACCTCCAACGCCAAGTGACTTTATGATACAATGCAGTCTATTTCTTTCATTACAATACAATTTATTATACATAGAATAAGGTATGTTGTGTGTAGTTTTAAGGCTTATTTAGTTGAAAAGTATATTTTATGGAAACCCGGGAATGGATTATTCCCATTTTAATGGTTTCCTATGGGAATTTTTTTTTTTAGATACACACTTTTCACCTTACACACTCTGTCTGGGAACCAATTAAGTTCGTAAGTTGAGGTCTCACTGTACTTCCACCATCGATGAAAAGGTTTCTTCAGCCGTCATCTGTACTTCTTTGAAGGTGTCGTACGTTTGGCTTCTTATACAAGAAACTTCATCAGCAAACTAAAGTCTTACTGGTAGTTTAGGCCCTACTGTCCAGACATGGCGGTGCCGGACTCTGCTATCATAGCAGAGTCCGAAGAAACATTTTCATCGATGGACCACTCCTGTACGAGAGAGTTTACACAGACTTTACTTCCACCGTAACAATTGTCAACTGGAATCCCTCCCACCGCCACCCAAAAAAAAAAAAAAAACATTTTAAATTTGCCCATGTCAAAGCAGATAAAAGGGAATTAAGCATCTGGTCTGGGCTGAGTGGCCAGTGTTACATTAGACATCCATCCAGAAAAGTGAAGGTCAGAGAAGAGATATAGTGTTGCTTTAATCCTTTTTGGTCAACCCTGCCGCAGTGAGCGACAGTCAGGCTTGATCAGAAGACAACCGCTTTAAAAAAGTTGATAAAATTTGACAATCCCACATTCTAAATTGAGAGCTGCAACATAGCAATGAAGATTAGCAACTGTATTAACATGAGCATGCTTGTCATTTGCAACGTTAGCGTCATCATGCTAAGTGCTCCCGGTAGTGTTCGGCGAGTGCTGTGACGGGTCCGTTCAGTACGCGGTCTTTCCATATGTAACAGATGTTACTTAGGCAACAGTTGGTCTTGGAAGGGAGGGGTTTTGCACCATCTGTCCAGGGTCAAGCTTTGAAAAGGGATGTTAAAGATGGCTACATGTTCACGAATATGCTAAGTATGGGTTTGAAAGGAGGTAATATAGACTACATTGTCAAACCGACTCAATGTATGCTTTCATTTAGGATTGGTTTTGTTAAATATTTGTTGAGTTAGGGAGCTCCAATTGTTTGTCACATGTAAATGTGAAGCTGAAAAACATCTTTTGTAGTCACACCAAATACCACCACAATATAACATTTATTTATATGTCAAACATTATTCAGCACATAGTCAAACTTAAAAATAAATACAAATCATGGAAAATGGTCATATGCAATCCAATTGTGATCGAAAGCCTACAAGGACCTTGTCCATCGCTTCCCGCATATGTTCCATCTTCTTGTGGCAAACTTTTCTCTACAGTTGGGGGGTAAAAAGCAGTCAGTGAAACACTGCGCGGCCTTAAGATGAGTCAGACATCAATTCTCACAATCGCTCACCACAAAGATCTTGAGTCTCTCACTCTCCAAGTGGAACATCTCAGCCAATGTCAGCTCAGGAAAGTGTCTCTTCAGGTGGAGGAATGCACACTTAGGTGAGCGTTTTATGTGCTCAAACCTGGGATTCAAATAAACATTTGAGATCTGAAAAGACCTTTTAGAAAAGCATTACACAGGTAATTCAAAAGCATTAAAAAATGTAAATTGTAAAACAATGAGCAGCCCCAACTTTATGACCATTTACGTCTTCATGGGCATGATAACCTGTATAAAATATCAGCTGGTGTGTTTTTTTGTAAATTCAATTAAAAGACTATGTGGGGCCGAAGTGGTATTTTTTTTTCCATTACGGATATTTAGCATGCCCTACTGTCAATCATAGGGAATTCCTACAAATTAAATAAAACAACTGCAAACTTATCAAATACCTTCAACAGTGACCATACAGATTCCTTAACTCTTGTATCAGCTATGATAGGTTTCACTGAAACGTGAAATGTTTTAGTCCGGTGCTTGCTAAAATTTGAAGATATAATCCATGCGGATATTAATGTGCATTGCAAAACTGATCCGAAAGTGACAAGTGTATGTACATCTCGAGCCAATCAGAATTCGCTGTAGGACATACCAGGGGTCATCGTCAGGCTCCCAGCCCTCCAGCTCAATCAGACAGAAGAAGCAGCAAACCACATCTGGCTCATTGTCGCCGGGGCAGTGAACAAAGCCAGCCTTGGCCATCTGCTCACAAAAAAAAACTACAGTCGTAATAGTAAAACATTAACGGAGGTGTTGTTTATTATGTAACTCTGGCAAACCTCCACTAGATGACGCTGTTTGATAAGAGTATGATAAAAGGGCAGGTATTTTGCTTGTTTGCTTTTCCACTTTTGTTCCTACTCATGAGTCAGAGATGAAATTGCAAAGTAGGCTTATGCCATAACGAATTCAAGTAACAGTTCAATTATATTATATTTTTTGAAATAAAAATTTCAATTATGAAATCTGAATGCCATGTCGAGTGTCAGAATGCGAATCCAGCCCATCAATCAGGAGATGTGGACAGGCACATGACCTTCCGCACTCGACTCCTCTTGGAGTGAAACCAAATCTGGTACCTGCGCTGTAGCAAATCACATGCGGTTTTCACCATGTATAAAGTACTTTTACTGCAATTAATTTGATCATGTACATATATTAAACTGCAGTGTCACTCAGATATACAATCCTTCTGTAACAACGAAAGACACAATTTGCATTGGATTCATAAACTCCCGAGAAGCATTTTCAAGTTAAATTTCTGTCAACCTTGGCTAATAGCCGCTCTTATAAATTATTATAATTCCCGTATGAAGGTTGGAGCACGGCGTACATTTGAAAATATAAAAAAAAAACGCTAACAAGCGGAAATACAGTTTGCAGCGCATGCACACGTTATGCTTTTATCAAACCGACCGTACGCAGCAATAAAAAAATACATACTCTATACAGTTGATTACTTTTGCTGGTTTGAGCCAAAATGATCTTTGTAATATGGATCCATATTTTTTTTCCTCCGTAAAAACGTTCTAGTACACCGTACAATATTTGAAATGATAAAACGTGTGAAATACAGTCAAAACGTATAAGTTGACAGGTATGATATTCCTTTTCAAGTGACAACATCATGAGAACAATAAGCTATCTTACCTTTTCAGGTGTACAGTTGCAATCTTCACGAAAGGGCCAGTCAGCAAAAGTTTGCTCCCGTAAATTACTGCTGTACATGACATCGTAAGAGTTAAGACGACCCATTAGAACTTCTATGCTGGACATCTGTCCAAAAGAAGAGTTGATTTCATCCAAACTCAGGTGCCCACGTCCAACTGAGACACATACAAACTCCCCTAGGTGACATTTGGCCACTTCACATGACTTTTCAATTAACACTGATGATTGAGTGGGCGTGGTTAAGATGAGCTTCAGCCAACTCAATTCATCACAAGGGTCGCAGATGACTTTTTTTTCTGGTATTTTTGGGTAGATGTATGCATTTCATTTTGTATATATTTGTCCCGAAAGTGTTCAGATGATGAGAAGTAAAAATATAATACAGTCTACATACAATGGATGAGAAGATGTTTCTCAGTGACAACTGTACATTTTTAAAGGACAACCGACGTCACTTTTTTGTTTCCTAACTGACATCAGAAAAACGTTTTATAACATCTAAAATACCCAAAATACGCAGTATATTTTTAGTCAAATGCAACACAACAATAAAAATGACGTAAAGTGTCTAAATTTGAATTTGAAACCGGAAGTGGCCAGTGTCAGAAGGTCCCGCCCCCATGTTCGCGGTGTCACGGCAAGACGTCTTGCCTTGCTCGAGAATCAAAACAATGGCTTCAGATTCAGAGAACATGCTTTCTTGTTACTCATCCAGTTATGAATATGATTCAAATAGTTCTGAAGAGAAAGCATACCTATTTTTAATTTTAAACAGATTCTTATCTTACAGACAGTGTATTGTCAGTGTTCAAATACCTGACATGTTTCGGCGACATGTTTTGGCGTCTACGCCTAGACAGGATGAACCTAATGCAACTAGAAAGCATACATGTTTGCAATCGATGAAAGAATTTATTTCGTGTCATTTTGAGGGGGGAAATGCACCGAAGAGGTAGAAGAGGGCGACAAAGCACCGTGGAAAGCTCCGTGGAAACGGGCTGATTAATTCCTTACAATTTTTGTCAGTGAATATCAAATAGATGCTCGGTGCCACACACAAGGATTCACCATCGCGTTATTTATGTGTTTTCCTTCAAATTTCGCCATCAACACAGATCAACACGAAGTTTTCAGACCAAACAAAGTATTGCAAAATGCATTGAGGTGATGCAAGGTATGTCCTTTCTCGCTGAGGGGCGTTCCTTCAGTGACGTAGGGTGAAGACTCGTCACCAACTCAAAAACAAGACTTCCGAAATATTCAGCGCGAGTCTTAAAACGTAAAATATAGCTATATGCGGTGGAATCTTTGTATAATACGCTCAGTAAAGTCATTTGAAGCCATTCTACAAATTATGGACACAACTTGTCCGGAGACATCGCTTGTCCTTTAAGGGCCATTTTCCCGCCTGCTTGTAGTGATTCGGCTCTCCAACAGAGAGCGCAACTAACAAGAGAAACACAAATTTTCTTCTTTTTATGGACAGAAGTCATGCCGTTTCTGAAAAAAAAAAAAAAAAAAACAATAGTAAATTGTGAGCTCAAATGCAGTATTTTTCATGACCCAATACCGTATGTTCCACTGTATAAGGCAGTGTAAGGCGCACTCCAATGAATGGTGTATTTTCAAACTTTTTCTATATGCAAGGCACCTTCAATGAACGAAAAAAAAACGTCGAAATATAATACAGTAAAGTCTCGTTAAAACAATATCGTTTATATCGATAGTACTGCTTATTACGATACTATTTCTATGAACGCAAAGGGAAAATTTACATGCCGCAGGATCGGATATGTCGATAGTCCGGATATATCAATATTTTTTCCGACTCCCGAGAATATCAATATAACGAGACTTTACTGTATATGAATACATAAACGTTTTCCAAATATAAGGCACACCACATTCCAGTATAAGGCGCTACAGTAGATGCCTGGGTTACGCACTACTTCTAACAGTAATTGTTGTGGCGCAATGTTACTTCACATAAAAGACGCACCTCTTTTGGGTGCACCTTATACACTGGAAATACAGTAATTTAAACGAAAGGTGAACTTAATATACTGTATTTGGAAACGAGCTTCTGCCAGAGAAAATCCTTACAGCGATACTGTTGACAACCTCATTTTGTATGATGAGACTGAGGCTTCTTTTTAGTATTCAGTCATTGTTCTGTTTTATAAGAAATGTCAAGTAGAGTTAGAATTTGTGTTTTGCACTTCACAGCCAGTCATCTACCTTCCATATTCCTCCTCTTGACCTCAGTGACATTTGATGTTTACTCTCCTCCCGGACAGTGGCCCCAACTACTGCAGACTACCTCAGCCTGCTCCCTTCTTCTTCATCTACCGCTTGCCATAGCCTCTCCTGCTGTAGATTTTTTCGCACAGTGCTGCAAAAAAAGTGAGGGAGGGCAGGTGATAGCGCCAACATTTGTGGTCTTTGTCTGCCCACCGCCACCTCTACGTCCTGTACATTATCACCGTAGGGGTGAGCGTTTACTCCCCTTGTGTCGGCCTTCAAACATTTCCAAAAGAATGATAACAAGTGTGTGTTGACTAGTTTCATGCAAGAAACAGTTCCCCGGACAAGTTAGGTGCATCTCAGTGTGACTCTACGGTGTTGGAGATTTGACTGGCTCATAAAGTGCAGCAGAGGGGCAATCAATGTGGGCTGCAGGTAGGAAAGGAATATTTTCCACGCTCACGTAAACGTCCGCTTGATCTACAATTGATGCAGCCTTTGGTCATGCATTGCAATTAGTTTTTTTTTTTTGTTTTTTTTTTGCTTGAATGTAGTGCGGGCAATGTATATTAACTTAATACAATCAATGCAGACACATAAGTGCTAATATTTTCGGCTCAAGTCGACATACAGTTCTCTGCACGATTTGCCAAGCTATGCAAGCTCTTCATTTTGCATTGTGATGTCAGGACACAAATTTGTGTTCCCAGTGTAATGTAATGTTCAGAAAAAGGGAAGAAAAATGCTGGAGCGTGTAGGCACGAATATCACCAGCAAACAATTATGATTATACAATACAATACAATACAATACAATACAATACAATACATCCTGATGTATATAGCGCTTTCACAACAGCTGCAGCAGGAACAAAGAGCTTACCAAAACAGTTAACATACAGTCAAATAATAAACACAGGCAAAGCTAACCACTTTTGTCATATCAGAATCAGAATCAGAATCATCTTTATTGCCAAGTATGTAGAACACACAAGGAATTTGTTTCCGGTCGAACACGCTGCACTAGTATTATCATCAATCATATGTTTTGTTATTTCAAGCAGTTTGAGATGAAAGAAGATAGATTACGAGATATTCAGATAATTAAAGCAAAAAGAACATGCTCAAAAGTATACCACAAAAAAATAAATGTCACTCCATTCCATGAAAAGTAAATCAAGCCTATGAAATCTACAACCTTTTTTTCACTTCTCCGCAAACTCCAGAGGTAGAAGATGCAGCATTTTCAAAAATCAGACTCATTGTCGATTTATCAACACAGGCCTAGAGCACCCTCCTGCAGTTTAATGTGAAAGTCGGAATTCTGAGTTAAAGGTCAGAATTCTGAATTAAAAGTCAGAATTCTGAATTGAAAGTCGGAATTATGAGTTAAAAGGCGGAATTATGAGTAAACAGTTGAAATTCTGAGTTAAAAGTCGGAATTCTGACGTAGATGTCGGAATTCTGAGTTAAAAGTCGTAATTCTGAGTTAATAGTCAGAATTCTGAGTTAGAGGTCAGAATTCTGAGTTAAAAGTCGGAATTCTGAGTTAAAAGCCAGAATTCTGAGTTAAAAGTCGGAATTCTGAGTTAAAAGCCAGAATTCTGAGTTAAAAGTCGGAATTCTGAGTTAAGTCGGAATTATGAGTTAAAAGTCGGAATTCTGAGTTAAAAGTCAGAATTCTGAGTTAGAGGTTGGAATTCTGAGTTAAAAGTCGGAATTCTGAGTTAAAAGTGTGTGCGTTACTTCCGGGTTGAGTGAACGCTGGTGCGTCTGGCTTCCACTGCTCATCCGCAGAAAAACATTTTTGTTCTTATCCTGTGACTGTAAAGTGTCCTTGAGAGTTTTGAAAGACACTTCTAAATTGAATGTATTATTATTATTATTATTATTATTATTATTATTATTATTATTATTATTATTAATATTATTATTATTATTATTATTATTATTATAGGCGCTTTGCGCTGACGCTCCTATTCTGAATTATTCTGAATGGTGAAAATCTAATAATCCGTCACCACGATAGAAGCATGTGCAGACAGTGAGTACATGTGTGGGAGATATTTACAGGCTGAATTACATTACGTAAGATCTATGACACCAGTGTGCTACATCACCATGATTTTTACATTATGATTTATTCGTATGGGTGTAACAATTGTTGCCCTGAGTTGAATATCTGAACTTGAAAATAATTTAGGGCAAACCTGTGATCCAAATTGAATTGCTGAAGAAAGATGCCCTGTTCTCCAGTGTGGTCGTAAAAATGGCATGAAGGTGTTAGGGTGTGACAGTCAACTTCAACATTCTTCTTCTCAGAGCAGACTCACACCCACTAAAGTACACATCGCACACATCCATTTTTCTTAAACAATGCATTCCATCCTGTGTCGTTTTGTGGCCACACTTTGGTGAAGAAATAATCATAATATTACGAACTAAAAACAACAACAAAAACAGCACATACAAGTTAAAATGAAACACAGACTGTGATATTTTCCAAAGGTTTTCTTGACATTAACCAAAATCATTTATAAGAGAAAAATATGTTTGTTTTTTTTTACTTATAAATGTATCTAAAACCAGATGGTTTTATTTTGTCTCACCACTTGCTAACCTAAAATTGAGCAAATTCAGCACACCAGTATATTCCATTTATATCAATATAGTTATACCTCAGCTTACGAACGCTTTAGCTCATGAACTTTTCGCCCTACGAACATTAAATTCACGAGCATATAATCTTGGCAGACAAACTGGTTTTTCGGCGGACGAACCAAACCACAGAGCGCCACGGTGGCTGGTGGACTAGTTTTTGTCACCCCTTTCTTTGAGTGCAGATATGGTTTGTTATCGAGTGTAGTACTTTTGCTATTATGAGACCGAAAAAAACGCCACCACAGGCTAGTGTTCAGCCGAAGAGGACACAAAAGAAAATTACGGTCAAGCAGAAGAAGATCATTAAAAAACATGAACAAGGTGTGCGTTTGTGTGAATTAGCGTCCCAGTACCAATACGCTAAGTCGACTATTGCTACGTATGGCTAAGGGTGTTTCTGTGTTGTCTACACAATGGTCTCAGGTAATAGAAGAGTTTGAAAAACTTCTGTTGATTAGGATTAACGAAAAGCAGCCAGCAGGGGACAGTGTGAGTGAGGGTATTATTGCAGAGAAAGTGCAGCAACTTCACTCGGATAACATCAAGAGGTAACTACGTCAACGACCATCACAAAAGTAAATAAAACGACATTATTATACAGTACAGTTTATTTATTTAATTACAATACAAAAGCACATTTATTATACATAAAATAAGGTATATTTTGTGTAGTGTTAAGGCTTATTTCGTCGAAAATTGTGTTTTATGGGGACCTAGGAACGGATTATTCTAATTTTTCATGGTTTCTTATGGGAAATAAATGTTCGGCAGACAAACTTTTCGCCTTACACACACTTTTTGGGAACCAATTACGCTCGTGAGCTGAGGTATCATTGTATCTGTATTGTACTGTCAATGGTGCATTTCACCATTCCAAGTTTTTGTTAAGAACGTTTTAGTGGCACCAAAAATAAAAATGAACCCGAAATGGCAGACAACGTGATGATCTCATAATTTTTTTCCCATGGCTCTTTTGGTCACAGCCGTCATTACCCCTGGGAACAAACTGCACCTGTGGAGATTTCCTATGCATATAATCAATGGTCTAAATGCAGCGTAGTAATTATCTGTCATGGACGCAAGATGACACACACACACACACACGCACACACATGTACAGGCACATGATAAAGGGAAGTGCAAATCGACTGCTGTTTGCCTGGCCTCCTCTCACCTTTGACCTCCGTATGCAGGCTCTAAATTCAGCACCAGGGCGCCAGAAGACACCAAAAGCCATGATACACACACTGCATCAACATCAAACCAAACATGAAGAGTAATAAAGTCAAACACACCTCCAGCTATCTTGTCAGCCTGCTCTATGACTGGAGCATGAGATACCTCTTGACAACGCATTGGACATGTACAAAGTTCAAGTTTCATCGTGTGAGTGTGGATGGTACTGGTGATCAATTGACTAATTTGATATTTACACTCTTCAGTTTTCTATATTCACACCTTGCTATGTATTCCACAGACTAAACATTTCAATCCTGTTCCAACTTCCTATCATTGTGGGCAACTACATTTCACCAGTTGTATTTTATCTATCAGGCAGCTAATATTATTGTTAAAAATTCAATCTTAAGCATTATTTCTTCCATTTGGGACACTTTCACAAAGGTCAAACAGGAACTGATGGGTTTGCCGTATGTATTTCAATTATTGTATTGAATTGTTGTCATCATTCCACCGTTAGAGGGCAGCAAATCGTAGTTCATAACTCAATCGCCATAAATCAAATGGAGTCCATCAACATTTTTGCGACTTTCTGTGTTTATGTTTGATAGGAAAAAAAGTTGAACACACGATCACATTTGAATGATCACTATATAGTTAAAAACAGTAGCATCACAGAAATTAGAAGTTAAAACTTGCTATTTCAATCAAAGGGTAATCTGTAACGAGGTCATTTGAGGGGGGGGGGGGTATTGTCCTTGAAGGCTGAGATAAATGTCGATTCATGGTCTGTTGAAAACCTACGGAGCCCCTAAGGGGACATCGAAGAAAAAAAAAAAAAACTTTGCGAGATCTCGCAAAACTTTGCGTTCCCTCGCAAAACTTTGCGTTCCCTCGCAAAAGTTTGCGTTCCCTCGCAAAAGTTTGCGTTCCCTCGCAAAACTTTGCGTTCCCTCGCAAAACTTTGCGTTCCCTCGCAATACTTTGCGTTCCCTCGCAAAACTTTGCGTTCCCTCGCAATACTTTGCATTCCCTCGCAATACTATGCATTCTCTCGCAAAGATTGCGAGATCTCGCAATCTTTTTTTTTTTTTAAATGTGCGTTCCTGTACTTCCGGGTCAGCTTGGCTCAGGTCGACGCTCGCGCGCGCTGCTTATTGAGAGAAGGCAACAACTCGGCGCATCATGGAGGAAGACTTGGAACACTTCTTGCAGTCAAGAAACGTCCCTCACGTGGACATTGCACGTATGAAAAGCGACAAGGTGGGCATACAGCTACAAAGTCTGATGTAATAAGCAAAACAAGAGAAACATGGACATTTTTTTTCGAAGTAGTATTGGTAGTAGGTCAATAAAGTGAAAGTGAAGCTAACATTTCTATCTACTCTACCTGTACTGTTAATTCTATTTTAATAATGAGGTTATTAACACAATTTAAAATCGATATTACAGTTAGTAATTGGGCTGCCGCTACCTAATATACTATTCTCGTGTAATACTGAATACAAATAATGATGACTGTAGTGTCCCATCACTCATGTGAATATGTTAAATGTATTAAAAGTTATTGATAATTAAATAAACATGTCAAGTATTTATTCTCACAATTTATCTTTGCAGGTTGACATGGCAGTAATTGCTATGATGACCGAAGAGCAAATGGGCAAATATATCACTTCTTATGGTGATCGAATAGCTGTCCTTTGCTTTTGTCATCAGAAAATGTCCAGTGGTGATAATGAACTGCTCCTCCAAAAATTAAGAGGCAAAATAAGATCAAGGAAAAAAGGTGTACTGGCTGAGACTTCGGGAGTACTCCAAAACCATGTTGATGGGATGGCAAGACATAACAATGTTTCTGCAGAAAAGACTCAAAGGAAGATTTATGGCAACGATTACCATCAAGTGAGGACAAGCAAAGGTGGAGGAACAAGGTATGCCATCCTGGAAAAAAACAGCAACTGTCGCTCAAATTTTGGAGCTGGGAAAAGGGCTATTTTTCCCAGATGGAAGCTAAACCAAAGGACCTGTTGAAGACTTTACTTTTGAGGTCTGTGATTTCAAAAGAAACCACATTGCTTTAGATGAAACAATTGGCAGACTCTATGAAAAAAACAAATTGAAACTGTTAAGATTTTACATTGGCACAAAAGAAAATACTCCAACATCTCATTTGGATGAATGCAGTGAAGCTCATTCATCTGTCACCAACATGGTGGGAGAAAGTGCGCAATTGATTGATTGACTCTCTTATGTCTACACACACATGCACACACATCAGTTTAGGAGCATTTCATTATTTGTACTTTGAGATGTAAAACATCTGTCATGGTCAACCTTGCGTAGGGCAGTCTACAGTTGTATTTTCCTTTTGTGTCTACAATTGATTTCATGGTTATTATTCATTCATTCAATTTTCCATATCACTTATTCTAATGGTTTCGGATATGGTGCCACTTTCAGTTTGACCTAAAGGTTTGAAGTTGATATGTCATGTAATGTTGCAAATATTTGCACTGTTCAAACAAAAGCAATTCTTTTTGTACTTGATATTGTATTCCATTTATATGTTTGTGATTGCTGTTCATACCAATTTGTCAATGTTAATAAAATTTGTTCCAAATAATTCATGTTTTTTTTAAACACAAGACACCACCTGCTGACGAAATTGAAGAGTGACAATTATGTTATCATTTACAGGCAAGTGATTGTGTACTGGGGTGCAGGAATACTATTCAGATCCACATTGGTTAAGTATTTGTGGTTAAAATCAGCAACCAAGACAGTATATTTATTGACACCCAGAATGATTTGACAAATGAACATTTCATATTGATCAAATATGCTTTCCTTATACAGTAACAAAAACAGCAGACAAAAAATTATTTAAATTGTGATTGCTATATATTATTCGTCCTCAAATGTATCCCAATAATCCATTTAAAGTGAAGTGATAAAAGAAATGATGAACAAAGGGTTGAAGAAATGGCAATGGTCGTCGGATTCAGCCTTCATTAAATGTTACTTCGAACCAGTTGAGGAGCCATAAAATGGTTTCACCCAAACACACACCAAAAAATATATGGTTATTGCTTTGAGTAATTCATGTTTAAATTTTAATGTAATATAATTCCAGTATGACTGGTATACGGAAACAAAAATGCTTTCACCAAAGGTTAATGTCTCTGACCCCTGAAAACATCATGCTTCTAATTTAGAATTGCAGTAAGGGCCTCTCTGAGGTGCAAGTACAAGTTCACAGCCTGATACGGCTCTTTTGGTGGCATCAGACCAGACTGGGCCATTAAGGAAGCACACAATACAAATACATCCGGATCACAAGGCATAGTTAAACGGAAGACACACTGGCTTTTGCATAGTTGAACTTGTTCATTGTCAACTGTGGAGAGGAAGTCCCTTGTGCCATAAAGTTCAGGTAAAGAATACATCACGTTGGGCCGACCACTGGGGACATTTATGTTCTTTGAGGGCCTGATGAGATGGCTGTTCCAAACACGGGCAGTATCATCCAACTCATCCTGTTGAGAATAATATCAGAATCAGAATCATCTTTTTTTGCCAAGTATGTAGTACACACAAGGAAATTGTCTCCTGTAGCTGCACTAGTCTCATCAAAAAATGGAGGCACTATACAGTTCTATTGGGGTTACTTTTTAGAGAGTTAATTGCTTGAGGGAAGAAGTTGTTTAAATGCCTGCTGGATTTGGTGTGATATACAGACAGATTTAGGAAGAGTTGCACAGTCATAGCAGCTCTTATGAGCAAGAAATTATAGAATTAGACTGCTTTTCTCTCCCTGCTCCCTCCTTTCTACCTTAAACTCGTCACTCATGTTTATTACTCTGCCCATCCCCACTTTTCCTTCATCTTTTCCTTGATCATTTCACCTTCACCCTATGTCCCCACACACACAGACCACTATCTTCTTTCCACTATCCGATTATTTACCTGCTTTTGTGTCCCATCAACACCCTCTCAAATACAAAAATACATATTTCATAAATGGAGCTACAGAATATATGAACTCACCTGAATAAGTCCCATGCAACAAAATTGCAGGATGCTTTTGTCCAGAAATCCACCATCAAAGAAGCCATTGTCTCTGAGGTCTTTGAAGAGTGATAACCAGAATTCCATGCATTGGCTGCGAAGAAACCCCCACCAATATTCAATTCTTTGATTGGCGGTGCTGGCTCCATCCAAGTAACTGTCAAGGGTGCTGCCTGGCGGTATGGGCACCAGGAAACGCTGGAAGCCTTTAACATGACCATTTTCAGTCCCCAAATCAGCTCGAACGATTCGAGGACAACCTCCCAAACGGTGCACAACTTTAATGTAGTAACCTCCAATTAACTTCGGGTCACTACTTGTTGTGTAGGCATCGAGCCACATTATTTTCCTTGAAAAGCCATCAATAGCCCCATTGATGCAAATTCCAAACGGTTTCAGTTTGTCATATGAATCCATATGCCAAATAAAATTCGGCCCTTTCGAGAAGTAGTTTCGTCGTCTCAGACGTCTTGCTTGCCTTAAAGACACTCCTCTCGGATCCAACTCTTTCAGGACCAGACGAACATCCTCTTTCCTGACAAGAAGCCCATGTTCTCTGCACTTACTGTACATCCACCTGTAACCGTATAGTTGTCCGGAATTCTGCAACTGGTTGTGAATAAAGTCAACCAAGACGCCCAAGTCATCGAACGTTTTTCGGCGAAATAGTACACTTTTGTTCACCACTCGCTTCAAATGTCTTTCACTTATTAGTAAGCCGTGTTTAATCTCAAGAACGGATTTTATATCTTTGTATTTCAAGCCAATTTTAAAGTAAAACTGGATTAAAGGATCGAAAGGGTGAAAAGGCTCCATGTTTGTTGTTTTCGGTTACACTGACGATGAACCGGAAGTACATGTACGCGTATTTTTTAAAAAAAGATTGCGAGATCTCGCATTCTTTGCAAGATCTCGCAAAGAATGCGAGATCTCGCAAAGAATGCGAGATCTTGCAAAAGTATTGCGAGGGAACGCAAAGTATTGCGAGGGAACGCAAAGTTTTGCGAGGGAACGCAAAGTTTTGCGAGATCTCACAAAGTTTTTTTTTTTTTTCTTCGATGTCCCCTTAGGGGCTCCGTAAAAACCTCATCTCAACTTTACTCACAGAGCACACACACACACGCACACACACACACACACACACACACACACACACACACACACACACACACACACACACACACACACACACACACACACACACACACACACGCACCCACGCACACGCACGCACGCACGCACACACACACACACACACACACACACAGACACCTACACACAAAAGCAGTACATGTATATATAGTAGTAATTCAAATTGAAAGATAATACAACCAACCATTCAATCGATACTTTTTCTAGTTATTTTCATCTCTGCAGAAAAACTGCCATTGTGTATGGCAAACAATTTTCCAAATAAGTCTGGGAGAAGCATCACCCGCACAAAAAAAATCCTGTGACTGTAAAGTGTCCTTGAGAATTGTGAAAGGCGCTTAGAAATTAAATGTATTATTATTATTATTATTATTACAAGCACATTTCGTCGGAAAGAATGCATTCAAATTAAAACACTGCCGGAAAAGTGCAATTAAAGGAGGGAGTTAGCGGCGCTGGTGTAATAGGCTGCTTCCTCACTAGTGTCTCTAGACAAATTAAAACGTTTTGATTTGCGACCAACAGGCGGCACCTTCGGGCCCCGCCTGCAGCTGCACAGGTGTTGGTCCTTTTAATCAGTGGCAGTTAAAAGTACTCCCGGCACGACCATTCAGTGTTGGGTCACTGTTTGTCTCACCCTGTCAGGTTTGTTTCGGCTTGTTGTGTTTTACTCATGGTTTTGTTTGCTACTTTTGACCTTTTTGTTTTGATAACTTTTTTTTGAGATTTTGTTCGTGCTGTCTTTATTTAGTACAATTTGTCCAATACACCCTCATCCTCCCTCCTGCCTGCCTCCTTTGGGGTCCACCACCACCACCACTTTGCAAATCATGACAGCAAAAACTCCAACCACTTATATACTAAAATAAAACAAGTAGGGGAAAACACCTAATCTCAGTTCCACAAGTACAAAGGTTTTTTTCTTCATATTTTGGTTACATCAGAGCGTAATTCCAATGCTGATCACTTGATAGCAGCACATATTTAGTTTGAGATGGTTTGAAAGAAGAAGACAGAAAGTATTGTATTTCCACCTATTTTTTTGTGAACAGTGATTGATTTCTATCATCTGCTGCAATGCTGCTTTTTATGCCTCCAGAAAGTGAATTTTGTCATTTACATCTTTGGCACCTGTTATTGGTGATGGATTACATTTGTTAGTTTTGTGGAAAATGGGATTGCGGTTCGAAAAATGAACCTAACTGCAGGTAATTGTCATCTCAGTGATTTAGAAAGAGCAGAGCACAGCATATGAAAATAATTCAATTCAATTCACCTCATATCCTTTAAAAAGTCATTTGTCATCATCATGATACCTCAAGACAGCACAGGTCAGACAACGCCAATTTATTATTCATAGAAAATATTCCTTGTGTAGTTCCTTGACGTGTTTCGCTGGAGGTGACAGTAGACAGAGGTCAACACATCATAGCCGGAAGAACAGATTTTCAATTCTTTGCAAATAAGCAGGCCTAATGGGCCAATTCATTCACCACCTTCTCCTGTGTTCCCATGTTGCGTGTTCTACCTGTCCAATGATGCCATCTGTCCTCTCCCCTGAGGTCTGCAGCCCACCGCCGCTTTTCACTGCTCTTGTTAATCAGTGACACCCGATCTCCATGCTCCTATTTCACCATCTCATGATGTCCATTAAAGTGGCACTGGACCCCCGGCCTTGTTGGCGCGACAGCACATTAGCACTCGGACCATTGAACAAAGACAAGGAGCATGTCTGAATTATTGATAGCAACACAACTAATGAGGAAATCCAATCGCAAGTTTTTGTGCTGACATTCAAGCTCGCAAAGCGACCTCGACACATGACCGTATTCATCACTTCCAATGCTCTTGCTTCCGATCTTCAAATGGGATTTTTTTTCTTCTCTAGGTCGTTTGTCTGTGCATGCGCAGTTGCTTTCAATATTCTGCACGGCTTCTGACTCAGTCAACTGCCAAATCAAAATGAATGGTGTATTTTCAAACTTTTTCCATGAATAAGGCGCACCTTTAATGAATGAAAAAAAAAGTTTTACAGATATGATTATATAAATATATAAAAAAATCCAAATATAAGGCACACCACATTAGGTGTTACACTAGAGGCTTGGGTGATGCACTACTTCTTCTACTAGGGGAAATGGAGTCGATGATTGCTGACAGTAGTTGCGAGACCTGTTGTGGCTTAATATTACTTGGCATATAAGACGCACCTGCGTATAAAGTGCAGGGCAGCGGCGGGCTGTGGATTTCATCGCTAGGCCTTCAGTAGTGCTACATCTGAATCAATAGACTGAAAAAAGTGTGATTTACTACAAGTCCACTAGAGGGTAGCATTAGCCAGGAAATAACTGACCAACCTTTTTTAATGGTGTCCATTTTTTCTTGAAAAGTCCGTCTTGAAAATGGCGTTCACAGCAAATCTGCAACCAAATCCATTTCTTCTCCTTCAGCCATTGTGGGTTGACAAAACTGCAATTAAATCAACACAATATATTTGTTTAAGCAGCTCGCTACCGATACTATATACTAGCTCTGGCCAGTATGCTCTTGTCACTAGCGGCTTGTCAACAGAGCATTTTTCGTAAAGTATGATTGGCTAGTCACGAGTTGCAAAAACTCTGACGTTGACAAGCGCCTTCAAGAAGGCGTTGGCACCCCTTTTGGGTTACCAACTTGAAATTTGATTGTTAAAGCAACAGTTTCACCAACATTAATTTTTTATGCTCCAGGACCTGCAGAACTGATTGTGAAGGCGTCCAGGTAGATTTCTGACCATGGTGACTAATATTGGCTCAAATGTGATTGGTTAAATGCTTAAATAAGAAAACAGCTGGAATCAGCGCAACAGAGGAAAAGTAATGAAAGAAAAATGAAACCCAATTTGGAATTATTTAATAAGAATTCATGGACAAAATATCATTAACATCAGTCCGTGTTTCAGATATTTTAGGCCCGCAGAGAAGGCTTTGCAGGCCTTGACGGTCCTCCACTGGCATAGGATCATCTTTTGAAGAAAATCAAAGCTTTTGGATGTGCCTTATACAGTAGGCCGGAAAATACGATAATCATGGCAATCAAGTGATTGAGAAATCTTT